>NW_020187213.1:420718-420906 GCF_900000015.1 Plasmopara halstedii
AAAGTTAAATACATGCTTGTTTTTCGAAGTTAAATACATGCTTGTTTTCGTAAATAATCTTCGGAGTTATAGCTTCGCTATTTCCAAGAGCATGGTTGCGATGGTAGACGAAAATCTTGAATGCAGTGAAGCCTTATCCTTATATCCAGAGCTGGTGTAGTTCAGCTTGTCAGCCAACTCCATAGACT
>NW_020187213.1:420985-421520 GCF_900000015.1 Plasmopara halstedii
ACATACGGCGTCGCCGTCGCCTCTGTACAGAGGCTCTATGTCTCGGTGAGACCAGGGTAAACACGCATTCCGCGTCGTCCGGTGTCACCCTCACTTTCCGCTCCTTTAATGCTCTGATGTTATTTACAAGATCCTAAAAGAACTGCTGACCCCGCAGTCTTCGTCCAGTGGATCACGTGCCACTCCAAGCGCATCTGAAGGGCCGTGCCCAAGATGCCTCGGACTCTGTCCAGCCATGTCACGCATGACATGCAGCGACTGCTTTGATACTCGAGCAGCGCTTAGTGGTTAATGTTCCACTCCACGTGCATCACGGGGGCCTCGCCCTCGATTTCTCGGCCCTTGGCCGACCATGTTACGCATGACATGCAGCGACTGCTTTGATACTCGAGCAGCGTTCAGTGGTTTACGTGCCACTCCACGTGCATCACGGGGGCCTCACCCTCGATTTCTCGGCCCTTGGCCGACAATGTTACACATGACATGCAGCGACTGCTCCGAAACTTGAGCAGCGCTCAGTGGGTAACGTGCCACT
>NW_020187213.1:421530-421680 GCF_900000015.1 Plasmopara halstedii
CGGTTCGGTGATACCGGTCAGGAATGCGGTCAGCGCGGCGGAGATCATGATACCGCCCACTTTGGCGCGATTTTCAGGCTTCGCTGAATGCCAGATAGCAATCGCTGCCGCTGGCAGACCGTACATTTTGAACAGGAAGCCGCCAGAGAC
>NW_020187213.1:426846-427845 GCF_900000015.1 Plasmopara halstedii
CGGTAGGGCGACTGAGCCGCAGTGCGTAGTGACGCATAATCTGGATAGATCACAAACGGCTTGGAGCCGAGCAGGTGGACCCTGAACTTGACAAGTGCATACTTCATCGCGAGTAGCCCCTTGTCATGAACTGGGTAGTTTATCTCTGCAGCTTTGAGCTGTCGAGATTTGAACGCGATCACCCGATCTCGTCCCTCGGCGTCTGCTTGCAGCAGTGCACAGCCGATGGCAAAGTCAGAAGCGTCACAGATGACGCTGAAAGGATGATTAGGGTCTGGCAGCGCCAGTATTGATACATGCAGGTGGCTGTTTTTGATCCCGTCTAAAGCCTCCTGATGTTTGGTGTTCCAACACCATTCCGCATCCTTTTTAAGGAGATTGAAAATGGTCGGGCCAGTTCTGCGTAGTTTACGCTGTACTTGTGCAAGTATTTGGCGAGACCAAGCCACTTACGCAAGTCCTTCTGGTTCTTTGGAGCCGGCCAGTCTACAATGGCCCTGACCTTAGCGGGATCCGCTCAATGGTCACGCTTCCCAATGAAACACCCTAAAAAGGGAATCTTTTTTGCGCCAAAGATGCACTTGTCTGCACTGGCGTACAGTTTGATTGTGCGCATTCACTCGAGCACAGCTCTAAATGGACGATGTGGATATCCTAATCGTCCTCCCATGCTCCGCACGACTGTGAATAAAAATGTCGTCAACGTATGTATGTGCATACGCCCTGTGGAGCCTGAACAACTGCGACACAAGACGATTAGATGTAACTGGTGCATTTAATAGCCCTTGTGGCATCACCAGCTAATCCCAGAGCATGCCGCTCGGAGTGCTCACCGCTGTTAGCGGAATATCACTCGCTCTCTTGAGCAATTGGTAAAACCCATCGACCAAGTCGAGTGCACTGTACTTCGTACATCCCACAATGTTGTTCTGAAGAACATACTTTCTAGGAATCGGCGTCTGTGCCGGAATGGTGGCAGCGTTGAGCTTATTGTAAGCT
>NW_020187213.1:427855-441869 GCF_900000015.1 Plasmopara halstedii
TTCAGCCCCCTCCCTGTCCGAAAAGAAATCGATAACTTCCTGTCTACCAGACTGAGTGTCCTCGACATGTTCGCGATGCGATGGCTTGAAACCAAGACATACAGAAAGAATATGCAGATGGAAGAAGCAGAAGAAATGTTAAAAAATTGAGGTCGAAGACCTGGTCTTTTTAAATGCTAAACACCTTTCTCTCTGCTGTCTTAAATACAAAGCTCCGTCCGCGGTTTATTGGACCTAGTTAGGTCGTGGCCAAGCGAGGCCTTGCGTATACGCTGAACCTTGCGAAAAGGATGCTCACCCACTTGTGGGCCTGCTTAAGCTGTACTGGGATCTGGCGCAAGTGAACGCGGAAGCGTTGGCGCCGGGGCGGCGCCTAAAGGCACTCGGCCACCCAAAAGCTGAACCAGCAACTGGTTCTGAACATGGAGTGCAAGATTTTCCGTTTCCAATGGTGTAAGGTGCTCCACCGTCGCACGGAGTGACGTATTTGTCTGCTTGACGGCTAGGAGCCGCTCCGACAGAGCGCGATTATCCTCAACGTGAGGCAGTCGGTGCACAAAGTGCTCCAGGCTTTCGAGATTTCCGCTCAGTGGTGGACGACCTCGGAAAGATGCTCGGCAGTGTGGCGGTTACAACGGACTTTGTCCTCCAAAGCTCGAAGAGCATCGCTTCTCACCGTCCGCAGCCGATTCTTCGCGACGACAATGGTGGCGTCCACTACCACGTGAAGCGCCTAGTGAGTCGACGTCGTCGACGGGGTTTAAAGAATATCTTGTGAAGTGGCAGGGATACCCAAACTCCGAGATCTCGTGGTAGCTTGAGGTGCCACTTCTCAGACGTCGTGAACGCGATCATGACACTTCGCGTCGTCTTGTACCCTGAAGTGCTGTGGTCGTAGACTCTCCCATGTGAAAAACCACAGAGCTCGCGGGAACGTGATGGATGATTTCATGTGTCGCAGGGCGACAAGAAGCAGGAAGTCGGCGTTGCGCCTTGAGGCTGGCAGACTCAATTCTAAGAAGGCGCTCAACGCGCACGTCCACCTCCTTGTGGCTTCGCTGTATGTTGGACAGTAAGGAAGTTTCCATTTCCAGCACACCCATCGCTCAAAGTACTTATCATCATTTACAGCGGTTTTGCCAGGGGCGAGCATCACGGGAATAGTCCGCATTGCGGGTGCAGGTGCGCCTCCTCTTTGAGCTCGAAGTCGAGAGCAGTACCGATACATTGGGTGTGGTACCAAAGCGCGAGCTCAAAGAGCTTTCCGCTGGTCAAGCTCAGATTGTGTAGTGGCCGGGGGCCCGACTACGTAGACGCCAAAGATCGGGTGATCGTGTCTTTCGCTTTAGTAGCGGGATCCGCCGGCGGAAGCCGTACTCCACCCGGGTCTAAGACCGAACGTGGATACGAGCGCATGAGAGCCGCCCTGTGGGCTGCATTCAATCACTGCTCCTGTGTCTCGTCGAGGCGATTGGTAACAATACCACCCCCTCCGGAAGTCGAGAGGTCGGGAAACGGACACGGTGTCCTCAAGGTTCAAGCTGAGCTCACGTCGCGCCGTTGGCGCACCTCATCCTCCTCGTTTTACCATGCTAAGAAAGGAGTATCCGACTTGTAGCGACTTTCTCCGACTCCTCGACAAGGAAGTCCTCCACCCGGGGCGGACGTGGTGTGTGGCGCTCGGTTGCCGAGGGCTCGGGATGTGCTTGTTTGGAGATGCACCTATGCAGAAGAAGGGCTTTGCCTGCGGGCGCTCTCGGAACCAGCTAGACTGGCGTTTTGCGCGTCATCGACACAGAGATCATCGAGGGAGAATGTTCAAGGAAATTCTTAAGAATGTAATGGTGTCTCGGACACGCGAGCCTCGAATGAAGCGACAGTTAATGTGAATTCTTTAACCAACACCACCAGAAGGACAAAGCTTTTAGACAAAGGCCTTACACAAAAGTCGTCAATGCTGTCTACTGATGAGCTAATGAAAATGTAAATGGCACCGACCAAAGGCATGGCTTTTAAAAAAATCTCATGTTCGACGCATTTTTCTGTCCGCGAGCTACAACATTATGAGTACATAGGATAGGGTACGTGTAACGAGGTTACACGTACCCTTATATGAAATAGGGCGGGTCGCAAGATGGTGTGACCATACATAGGTGTGGATTACACAAGTTGGTGTAATCACGCAATAGTGTGTCGAAGCCACTACGTGCAGCAGGATTGCCAATAGTAATGCATATTAATTAGGGTCTACTATATTAATTTGGTATTGCTATATTTATTAGGAGAACCTCAGGTTTAAGATATTGGCTTCTCTAGCAGAAGACTTCATTTGCCTTGGTTAAGGTTTTGGGATACTCTTAGAGGTAGCGGATTGCGATTCGCTACACTCGTACTGGTAACATAAGGTCGATATCCTTAGCTTAGCTTCTTATAATTAAAGAGCTACGGCAGCCCCGCTGCATCGTTCCTATTTCCGAGCGTGTCTAGATGCTCTGTGATAGGTATTCAAAGAAATTGTTTTCTACCTACAATACTCTCGCAAGAATTGACTACAAGTATCACCGATCGCACTGAAGTTGCCGTGCACCTTGGACAGAAAAAGCTTCGACGCAAAGGGTCCACGTTGACAGATGAACAGAGAGTCTCTAAAGTAATAGTAGTTACATGCTATTTCAAGAATGATGTTATCGTAAGATGAACCAATTTATAATATATACGTCTCACTCCGCTCAATTATATTATTGTTGGTATTTCTAAAGCATCATAGAATGGTAGAATATGAATATTCGTCAAGACCGTTTATTACAAATAAATAATAAATTGTACTCTCAAGTTTTTTGTGCCCACCACACCACATATTCTCCTCACATATCCATCCCAAAAGTGTTAAAATTTTGTGGGCCAAACGTCAAAGCTTCAAGCGAAGATGGCGACGGAGGGTGACGCAGCCGCTCTGACCGCCTCTAGTATTAATCAAGGTGCGTTTGTGGGCCTCTTGTGCTCCGTATGATACTCTCTCATTTCACCTTCAATCCACGTTTGATGGATGTCAATGCGGAGGTCAAAAAGAGTTTTTTTTGCGTGAGTTATGCACTAACGATTTGACACAATCCTCAGAACAATTGCTGCATGAGTTGGAGGCAAAGTATTTGGCGCTCAAAAGCGAATTTACGCTAGCAGAGAACGATCGCCAAGCACTAGTGGCGGACAAAGCGGCAGCTTGTAAGTCGCGCACATTCAGAATTTGATCTCACTAGTCGCATTCTTACATAAATGATTGTTAATTGCAGTGGCAGAAGTTGAGCGCAAAACTAAGCTCGCAGCCGAGCGCAATGAAGAGGCGAATCAGCTGAAGCAGCAGATGCTGCAGTTGACCATGGAGAAAGATTCCTTGAGTTTTAAGCTGCAGATGGCCGCTTCGTTGGCCGAGCGCCGACTCTCAGAAACCGAGGAGTTACAGTCTACAGTTAGAGAGCAGAATCGCCTACTTGTAGATGTCCAGCGTCAAGAAATGCAGTCACTCGAACGTGCGAGTCAACAGGAAGCACAAGTGGCGCCACTGACCAATGCATTATCAAGAGCCAAGAAGGAGACAGAAGTAGCTCAGCAACACTCACAGTGGCTCGAATCTCAGTTAAGCGAGAAGACAAAAATTATTCAGGAGCTACGGTTGACTCTGGCCTCACTCACGCACGAGTTGGAAGAGCTCAAGATTCGCAGTGCAGAGGAGCTTGCATCAACTAAACGCCAGCTCGAGAGTGCAAGGTTAGCGAATCAAAAAATGGAAAACGCGTTGATCAAAAGCAAAGAGGCCCTTAAAGAGCTGCAAGCTTCCAAGGTGCATGATGAGGAGGCATTGCAAAACGAGTTGAATGCACAACGCCGTCTCGCAACATTATACCAGGAGTCTGCAGACCACGCAACAGCTCGCGTGTCGGAATTACAAAGGCTGTGTGATTCGCTGCGTAAGTCGCTGGATGACTCTGAAAAAGCACTGATTCGTGAGACAGAGCGCACGAAGGAGCATGTAGAGCACTTGTTTCGTGAGCAGGCTGAGACGTCCGAGGCTCGTATCCAGGCTTTACAGGACGATTTGCAGAATGCAGAGCAGAGGATCGAAGAACTCGAACAGAAAAAGATGCTTACATTGCAAACGACCAGTGCCATAGCAGAGCTGTCAACCGCTGCCGGAGAAGCTCACTTAGCTGCCCATGGGCTGACTCCGAAACAGATGTTTGATCATATTGTCGAGCTTGAGGAAACACTACAAGCGGAGCGCAAGGAAAAAGAAAAGTTGCAAATTTACATGGACCGCATTGTCAAGGAAGTCCAGGAGAAAGCGCCTGTGCTAATGGCTTTGCGTCTAGATCATGAGCGAACTGTGGCCAGCCACACACAACTGAGCGAGCGGTTGGAGCATTGCATGCACGAACTGGTCAAGAGCAAGCATAACGAGCAGCAGGCGTGGAATGAAAAATCAGCGCTCGAAAAGAAGTGCGAGTCGTTTGCACAAAGTATGGATGACCTCTCGCGTCAAGTACAGCATCTGCTTTTTCGTTCGCAAAAGGAACACCAGCAAGTGGACAATCTAGAGGTCGGATCCGAGAATTTAGTCATCTTTAAGAACGTGGAAGAGTTGCAAGTGCGCAATCAACAGCTGCTAGCCGTAATTCGTGAGTTGACCGAGATGAACAAATCGAAATTAGACAATAAATCAAGCAATGGGAGTGACCTTGAGTCGACAGAAACGTCAGCGCACCTGATAACTACAGGCGACTCAGATGAAGAAGTAACCGAAAATGGAATCCCTGGCGCCATTCAGAAGCGCTTATCTGAGGCTCGAAGGGAGCTTCAAGAACTACGTCTTGAGCGTGAGCAGGAGCGTGAAATGATAACAGCGATTGTGAAGCAGCGTGATATGTATCGTATTTTGTTAGCTCAATCCGACACGAAATTTTTTGACGGAAACGATTCGTCTAGCACAAAAGTGGGCTCTTTTTTTGTAGAGAAAGCCCCCAGCAACCGTAACTCACTTGACCTTAATGAGAGTACAAAGGTTCGTGAGATCCAAATGGAGTTTGAGGACTACAAAAAGGAAAAGCAGGCTAGTTTGAGAATGTTGCAAGAAAATTTGGATCAAGAACACAATAAAAATTCGCAGTTAAGACTCGCACAGATGCAAGCTCAAGTGGAGGCAACCTGTAGCAAGGAGCGCTATGAAGCTTCGGAGGAACGCTGCACCAACGCAGAGAATGAATTGGTGCGTTTGCGGTCCAAGGCTGACCAGTTAAGCTCATCAATTTTGCAGCACCAGTCAATGTTAGCAAATGTTGAGGCAAAGTTGGAGACTGCAAATTCGCGTCTGCAAAGTCTATCTGTTGAAAAAGACTCAGCTGTATGTGAAGCAACTTATTTGCGCAAAAATGAGGAGAAACTGTTGCAAGAGATGACAACTCTGCGTCTTGACAACACAAATTTGCTTAAGCTGATGGAGTCGACGCGTCGTATGGAGACCGGTCGTGAAGAGCGTGATCATCGTGCAATAGAAACCTTGACGAAGAAAGTGACACTGTTGGAAACAAAGCTACAAGAGACATACGAGAAATTGGATACAAAGGAGGCTCTTTCTGGTGCGCAAGCTCTAGCTGCCGAGAGGGAGAAGCAGGCAGCATTGACAGAATTACAAAAGCTAAAGGAGAGACACGGTCAATTAAAAGAGCAGCTTGTGCGGCTCGAAGAACAGAAGACAGCTCTGGAGAGCAAGTCGACGTTGCTGGAGCAGGAGACCACGCATCTGCGTGAACAGCTTCGAAAGGGAGCTAACACCTCAGTCAACGAACGTGTCGCGACACTGGAGGTGCAGCTGCGTGATGCTCAACATGAACTACAGACATTGCTTGTATCAAAGAAGACCTTAGCCGAAAGCGTGATCAAGTACAAAGCTCTAGCTGAAGCAAATGACAAGACTTTGATTGAGTTATCGAGTGCTAGCGAGAAATGGAAGCGCAGTGAGGCTGAAAAGGTGCTGGCACTCGAGAATTCTCGCAATAGTCTAGGTGCCGAGCTGGATAAAGCTCGTGCAGAGCTCGCGGAGCAAACTGCAAAAAATCATGCCTTGCGCGAAGAAATTAATCGAGACGAGCAGACGCGTAAGCGAGCAATTAGCGAAGCTATTGAGAAGCAAACGATGCTGCAGCTTCAACTTGACAATGCTGTCCAGCAATTGAACAGTGTACGGGAAGAGATGGGGAAGATGAAGCGTGTTTTGGACACCACTCAGGATAACTATGAGCGCGAGCTGCAACTTCATGCGGCGGAGGTGGCAAAGTCGTCATCGTCGCGTCGAGAAATGGAGGAACTTCGCAAGGTTGTATGTGAACAGGAGGCAACTATCAAGTCTCTGAACATCAAGGTGCAATCAGTAAGAAAGGAGCTAAATCTTGAGTTGGAGACTTTGCAGAAGCATCTAGACGATGCCGTTGAGGCCAAGAACGTCGTTTTGGAACAAAATAAACTATTACATTCGCAGCTAGAGCGCGCAGCGACTCAGGTACGTCGTGCTCACGAACAAGAATTGCTGAACGTGTCAGGCTCTCAACAGGATGCTGGTGAAGCGGTCGTAGCATTCAACGCACATGACAAAGAAATTGATGACCTCAGAAGTGTAGTCGCTTATTTGCGCAAAACAAGCGAGATCGCCGAGTCAAAATTAGAAATATCACAGCAAGAAGTTCAGCGTAGTCGTGCCCAGATCTTTAGCCTAGAGAGCACGATTATCCGCCTTCGTGAAGAAGTGAAATTCCTTTCTGATGCAGCAACTGCTGCTAGCCAGCAGGCAACAGTATCTTCTGCTGATGACGAAAAGCGCGTGGCTCAAATAGAGCAACTGAGTCTGTTGCGCGAAAGCAATGCGACTTTGCGCGACGAGAATCAAAAGAACCTAGCGAGGTTCAAGGAAGCAGAGGCAAAGGTTCGAAATCTTGAGGCAAAAATTGTGCCTTTGCAAAACGCTGAGACCTCGCTCAAGATCCAAGTGGCGTCTTTAAAACAGGAAGTTGAAACGCTTAATGATGCTAACAAACGCTGGAAACAACGTGTCGATCAATTGGTAGAAAAGTATCAGCAGATTGACCCGGCAGATCATGAAAAGCTCCTATTAGAGAAAGAAGCGATGACAGAGGAGCTGGCCAAAATAAAGACCGGACAAAGTGCTTTGAAGGCAGAACTAGAGACGCTACGTTCAAGAGGTGGCAAAGAACTCGAAGAAGAGAAGAAAAAAGTCGAAAACTGGATGAAACAATACGAGCGTATTAAAGGTTTTGCCAAAAACTGGAAGAATAAGGCGGAGGCTTTGACCAAACAGCTTGCAGAGAAAAACAAAGAAGTGGAGGATCGTACAAGTGTCGTTGCAATGTTAGAGGCTAAGCTTATCTCCGTTCAGACACAAATAAGCACTGTGACGACGGAGAAGTCCGCATTGGAAATGAAGTTGGCAACGTGTGAGGTTGCGAGGCAAGAGAGCGTTGCAGCAGCTAGTGGTGTTAGTGCATCATGGGAGAAAGAACGCCAAGCTTTAAAGGCGCAATTGGAGATAGAAACAAAGAAAAGTACGCAGCTTAAGGATTTTAACGCGCGTTTGATGTCGGGATTAAAGACTTTGAAGAAAGAAAATAGCGAGTTAAAGGATAACGCCGCGAACGCTTCCCAGTCTTCTGTACCACAAGATAAAACACCTTTACTTTCTCCACCCGGTTCACCTCCACAGATATCTTCTCAGGCAACAAGTACAGCCCCTACGAAGCCAGCTCCAGCTCTATCCAAGCCAAGTGCAGCTCCTGCGCTGTTGTTTTCGTCACCAAAGCCAGGAGCCCAGACTGAGCCGGTGGTATCGCAGTCAAGCGCTGTCACGACTGAAGCAAATAAATCTGTTGCTCCGATAGCTGCACAAGGCACCATATCAGTTGCTTCTGCAGCCTCTTCATCTCCACAATGTCTGCCCATCAGTACAGTAATATCAACCGTAAATACTGCCACCTCGACAGCAAATGCTACGACTGCGCCAGCGCTTTCTATTTATCAACCAACAGTGAAGCCTGTGGTAATCTCTCCAGCTCAAGCAGCCACTGAAATCGCACCTACATCTGCACTATCAGTGCCCGTGCCCCCGGTGGTCGTACCTACGAAAGTAGAGACAGAGAGCTCAAATCACGAGTCTGCAATGACGTCCGAGGAACAGTTGCGCCAATATGCGCTACGGTCGATAAAAAAGCAGGTGGGTGGTGCAACTCGGTCTACCTCGACGAAAGATCTCGTTCCTTCTGCTAGTGCTGTCACAGTTGTTTCACCTGCAATAACCGAGACGGTGACAGTATCGGAGACGCCAGAACACTTGGAATTTAGTGCTGGCACGAGCTTTGGTGCATTTGGGTCAGGAGGCCCAAGCGGGCTTGTATTTGGCAAACCAGGTATATCTCTGCCCATCCCTTCAGCGACGTCTCCCGCTGCATCAAATCCGCCGCATCTATCACTGACTGGCGAGAGCGTACCTCCAGAGGCTATGCGCCGTAGTCAGCGACTTGCGCGGTTTAGCGCTAGTGGAGACGCCACGACTAGCGCTTCGATCCCTTTGGTACCTGGAAGTAGTAGCACGAAGCGACCGCTAAATGATGCCGAAGAAGGCGCTACTTCCATGCCTAAGGTTGCCAAGACAAGTGACAACCAGACGACGAAGACTACACCGGCGTCTACAACCATGAGCGTGGCTAACAACACGATTTCGGAGGGAAGAGAAGAGGACGACGATCCTTCACAAACAGAGACGACTGAATCGCAGTCAACTCCACAACCGCAGTAAATGATGAGAACGGAAAACATGAAATTGCGTAAACAACACGTGGCTTTAGGCCTCACCTGTGATGATTTGCATTATGACAATGAAAGGCAAAACAGATCTGGTGACATTTTGAAGAAGGCCTATGGTATTGGCTAGCCCTAAATTCTAATGATGTTGCGGCAGCTTTTCAGATTAATTCGCATTTGGTGTGTGACCGATAATGCACCCACAAAGTAACATTACACAATAAATAACACACTTGAGAATTGTCTTTGATCTGTCAGTCCACCAATCATGACACGCATAGTTTATATTTTGATCAATTATCGGAAGACGCGGCCAACAAAAGCAACTATAATTGCTGAAGTATATAAATTCAAAGGCTTGGTGCTATAGGATGGCAGGCAAGTCAAGAAAATTTGCTTTGGAGTTATGATTGAATCGGCGCTGCTCCTGATTTCTAAAAGTTTGGATAATGAGCTTGTGAGAGTGCTAGCTTTCTGAAGTCAAAAGCAAAGTGAGCTATGTTGGCCTAAATTGTTTGATAGACTGGCTTTGAGAATTGGGCATATCCAGCTACTTCTTGTAGACGCTCTACGACAACACTTTCAAATTGTCGACTTTCACTGCCCTCATTAGCGTGAGAGCACATCGCCTGTGTCGAAAATGGCTGTTTGGTGCTACTATAATTGTAAGCCTTCAGAGCTTTGTCAGAACACAGTCATTTTGTTGTGGCCATAAAAAAACAATAACACATAGACCCTATACCCCAAGTGTAACGGGGTTAGTATGAAGAAGTGGGTCACACAAGATGATGTGACCATACAATACGGTGTAATCACACAATGGTGTGACGACACCTTAACAAAAATTCACTATGTGGCTGGACTGCCAGTAGTTATGCATTTTAATTAGGTTTTACTATTTAGTTATGATAACCTATATATTTGGATACAGGCGGCTTTGCCGCAAATAAAACCAAGAAGTACATTTTTACATTTTGAACGGAAGAGTTCATTTGCTTGGGTTAAGGTTGAGTTTACTCTTGGCCAAGCGCGAGAAGGGGAACAGACGTGCGGCATTTCGGTCGAAGCGGCGTTTCCCTCCTGGAAGAGCTGAAGCTGCAACTTTTACGAGTGTTCTTGCCGCCTAACCAGGCATATCGCGTGCGATCGCGTTTCCTTGCCGCTCGACAGAACAAGAAGGAATTGGTGGACTTTGTCAAGGGGTTGCGTACTCTGATTGCCGGAATGGCAGCCGATCCTCTCCCCGAGGCGGTCACAGTGACCGTCTTTATGGAGGGCCCCCGCACTGGCGTGGCTAGAATGGAAGTCTTCCGTATGCACCCGTCTTCTAAAAAAGAAGCAGTGAATGTGGCATTGAATGCCGATATCAACTTGAAGCTGGCACGACTTGATTGGAATGCACACCCTCATAGCTCTTCGAGCGCGCCTGGACCGATGGATCTCAGCTGTGTTGAGGACAAGGAAACAGAGCTCCGAGATGCCGGGCGGCGATCGAGCACCCGACGGTGTTCTGTCTGTGAAGACTCCCGTCATCTTTGGACTCGTTGTCCCCTGCGCAAGGCGCGTCATGGTTCATCGAACTGACGTCCCGCTTCTTACCAGTTTGGCTTGTAGCGGGAAAACGACAACACCCAGTACCCTACTAAAAAGAACTGAGTTCTGTTGAGCATCAATGAGGTAGAGGACAGTAGGGCCCAGCTCGAGGAGCTCCGTGCTCTTGAACACGGAACGTGTTTGCAGCCATGCTTGCTGGTCGTGGAAGCGACCGTGAAGGGCTTTGAAAAGCCATGGAAGATCTTTAGCAAATCAGGGGCGCCGGAAAAATTATGCTCGATGCTCCACGATCGAAGGAAGTCAGCTGTTTGCTGAGGCTCGGAAAGCGCGAATGAATATTTACTGTTCGCTTAGTGACGGCTACATGTGTGGACCTCGGCGTCAACTTTTTTTTACTTCGAGAGCGTGGAACGCTGTTTAGTCTTAGACTTAGTTCAAAGTATGTCCCCATCCTTGGTACGGTATGATTGGAACACTATAAACCATAGATCAATTGAAGATCGAAGAACTTGGGCGCAACGCGCACGTCTTGTGGATAAGCTGTGGTGAGTCATGAACCAATCTTTGCTAGGAAGCAGAAGCGCTATTGGCGCGAGCACTGGTCCGGGGCGGCCAATGTACTGAATATTGGAGTATCCGAATTGTCGAACACTAAAGGTGTATTGGACCAGAGCCCCGGGCATGGCTCGCGGGCGGAACGTGGAGTGACACGTAGCCCACTGAGCGCTGCTCAAGTATTGAAGTAGCTGCTGCATGCCAAGAGTGGCATGGTTGGCCAAGGGCCGAGGCATTGAGGGCGAGGTCCTAGTGATGCACGTGGAGTGCACGTATTCCACTGAGTATTGCTCACGTTACGAAGCAGTTGCTGCATGCTATGAGTAGCATGGTCGGACGAGGTCCGAGGAATCTTGGCAAGGTCCTTCAGATGCGCGTGGAATGGCACGTTATCAACTGGACGAAGACTGCGGAGCTAGCAGCTCTTCGTCAGATGTTTTTAATATCATCAAGGCTCCGGTAGGGAGAGGGGGGTGGGGATACTGGACGAAGCCCAGCGCATATTTCCACTGACCCCGCCGAGTCGTACAACCTCTGTGGAGAGGCGACAGCGGCATCGAATGTTATCTGCAAGACGCTATGCACCCATTCTGACTCAGGATATGTCTACGGTATATATCGTGGGTCAGAATGGGTGCATAGCGTCTTGCAGATAACATTCGATGCCGCTGTAACAGTTAGTTAGAACTAACTGTTCTACACCCTCGTCAACGGTATGACGGGGAGGATGACGGCGACGTCACCATCGAGGCTATTCCTGTGGTGAATGCTCTTCTTGATCTGGACGAGATGTCCCTCGAAGAGTTCGGCGGTGCCTTGAAAGCAAGCGACATAGCCGAAGTGGTCATTATACGACCGGAAGAGGATATTAACTCATCGTCGCTTCTGGATGTAGCTGTCCTGGAGGACACCAAGAGAGTGCTGAGCGCACAAAGCGGATCATCGATCCTGAAGGATCCCCCTGATCCGCACTATCATTTGGTAAAGAAATTTTATGACGTCTTCTCCAAAGACCCGCCGTCGGTCCTACCTCCGGACCGAGATGTGCGTCATGAGATTGGCCTGGTTCCGGGAACAAAATACTGCGAAACACCCAATGGCCCATATCCAAGGAGCAGTGTAACGTCATTGACGCCTTTATTTGTGCGAAGCACGACGCAGAAATGGTGCGTGAGGGCAAGTCTCCCCCGACGTTTTGTGTCCAGAAGCCGAACGGCAAGTGACCTATCGTTCACGCTTACAATAAGCTAAACGCTGCCACTATTCCGGCACAGACGCCGATTATTTAAAAAGATGTTCTCCAGAGCAAATGGATGGCTATACAAAGAACAGCGCGCTCGGCTTGGTTGATGGTTACTACCAATTGCTCATGAGAGCAAGTGATATTCCGCTGACAGCGGTGAATGCTCCAAGCAGGATGCATTGGGAGTGGCTGGTGATACCGCAAGGCTGTCACATACACCAGCAACTTTTTATCGCCTTGTGACGCAATTGTATAGGACCCATCGGGCGTATGCACAAACATACTTCGACGACATCTTCGTCCACAGTCGTGCGGGGCACGGGAGGACAGATAAGAAAAATCACATCGTGCATTTGAGAGCGAATCTTGAGTGCATGCGCACGAATAAGCTGTAATCTCATGCAGATGAGTGCATCTTCGGCGCGAAAGAAATCATCTTTTAGGGTGCTTCACTGGAAAGCGTGGTATTCGAGTGGATCCCGCTAAGGCCGAGGCCATTGTAGACTGGCCGGTTCCAAACAGCCAAAAGGACTTGCGCAAGTGGCTTGGACTCGCTAATTACTTCCACAAGTATAGCGCAAATTACGCAGAAATAGCACGGCATTTGTCTAATCTCCTTGTGAATGATGCGGAATGGTGTTGGGACATCGAGCATCGGGAGGATTTTGACAGGGTCAAAGACAGCTACATGAGATGTTCCAGTCAGCGCAGGCGTAAACAGCTACATAAATCATATAAGAGGAATATTAAAAGACCTTTGTGAGTACAAATCCTTGGTACAAGCGTCAGTTTTTTGTATGGATGTACCAAATTTTTTACACATGATTCTACGGCATCAAAAGTCCATGTACCGAATCTCCTTCATGCGGCAATACTGTCGTTGTCAGACCCTTATCGCCCTTTTAGTGTCGTCAGTGACGTTTTGGACTTTGCCATTGGCTGTGCACTGCTGCAAGTAGACGCCGAGAGGCAAGATTAGGTGATCGAGTTCGAATCTCGCCGGCTTAGAGCTGCGGAGAAGAACTACCCAGTCCACTGCGATGGAGTATGCACTTGTCATGATTGGGGTGCACCTGCTCGGCTCAAAGCCGTTTGTGATCTACAGAAATCATGCGTCACGACCCACTGCGACTCAGTCGCCTCACCTCTGACAGAGGATGGCCAGGTGGCTCTCATTCTTTGCAGAATATAACTTCGAGGTAGAGTATAAGCCAAGAAAGCAGAATGCTTATGCTGACGCGTTGTCACGCAGACCGAATTATGAACTTGCTCATGTCACGACGGCGACGTCGTCAGTGACAAATTTGATCCGCGCCACATCCGCGCGTGCGTATCGCTGCTACAGGCTCTCGGGAGCAAGAAATTTGAAAACTCGGACAAGAAATTGTCGGCGCGATTGCACGCACGGTTGCACCGACATTCGTTGAGTAAAAGGTTGCTGATTATAGCACCGATTCGACGGATACACCACGAATGTGGTATCTCACGATGACAAATATCATATCTTCTACAAGTGTCACGACACCCCACTATTCGGTCATCTCGGTCGTGAGAACGAGTGGCAACGCACAGAGCTGTGCGTTGCCACTATTGGTTGCCCAAACTGTACAAATGGACAAGCACATATGTGGGCACGTGTGAGACGTGTAGAAGGGTGAAACCCTACTTATATGCGGCGGTGCCGCTGGCCAGTTTACCGGTACCCTCAGGGTGTTGGCTGACCATGACTATGCACATTGTGCTTAGCCTGCCGAAGGACTCGGCGGGCAACACGGGTGTGGTGGTCTTTGTGGACCGTTTGAG
>NW_020187213.1:441879-442281 GCF_900000015.1 Plasmopara halstedii
TATAAGACGGTGGTTTGTCAGTGGAGACACCCGTCACCCACGGAACGGTTGCCCCCTGCGCAGGGTGCGTTAAGGTTCTTCGAACCATCGCCCCAACGCCTACTATTCTGGTTCGTCGCGGGGAACGACACCACTCAGTAGGCGCGGGGTGGCCTACTCGAAAAAAAACTAAGCTTTGTTATGCTTCAGGGAGGCATAGGTCAACAGGCCCAGCCCCGAAGAGCTCCATGCTCTTAGACACGGATCGTGTATGCAAGCCGGGCTTGCTGGTCGTGGAGGCGATCGTAAAAGGCTTCGAGAAGCCATGATAGATCCTTATCGACTCCGGAGTGTTGGGCAATTACGCTCGACGCTCCACGATGGAAGGAAGTCAGCTGTATGCTGAGGCGCTGAAAGCGCGGT
>NW_020187213.1:442291-466575 GCF_900000015.1 Plasmopara halstedii
AGCGAGTTAGCGGATCGCAATCCGCTTACTCCGAGAGTAATTATTGCCTTCCGAAGGCTAATTGACTCTTCGGTTTAAAACCCAAAACTGATTTTTATTTAATTTTTATCCTAATTCTAGAGATTTAGATTTTCCTAAATATACTAAATATATATGGTAAAATCTAAATTCATGCATAACTACTGGCTACCTAGCAACATACCGTATTTTTGTTTGGGTGCAGTCACACCATGCACATCTGGTGTGACACACACCCCTGTTACCAGGTCGCCAAAATGCTAAAATGATCCTAATGAGGGGGGAGGCTGGTGTGGCGCAATGTATACATCACCCGAGGGATACCGTGATATTTAAAGGAGCAAACGTGACTGTAGAAGGCAATGCATGATAAAATGTTCAACAACCGGTCTGAAGCAAATTCGAATCATCGAGAGCGGGAGCAGACATAATAATAAAAGGTACTCGTCTGATGCTATACCACAGCGCCATTCGAAAGCTGCCACCACAAGTAGCTTGTCCCGTCCAGCCTCCCGCCTCAGACGAGGAGCCGGCGTTGCTAACCAGGTTGAGGACCTATCAGATGCGTTAAAGGCGAATTTGGCTCGTCTCTGCCAGACATAAGTCATGTTCGCTATATTGTTAGCTATGTTACTTTCCAATCAACAAAAGTGCCGTTCGTAAGCTGTTCAAATAGTACATTTAGTTGATGAGAAAAAGCCATACTGTCCCGCTCATCTGTCCTTTTGGCGAAAGCAACAGAGTTGTTTCAACAGTGTAAGTGGCTCTGAATCGCTGAGCACCAACCTCTATCACAAGAAATTTACAAGTCATTTTGTTCGACTCAGTTTGCTGAGCACATGTAACGGCCTTGTGGTTCAATCAAGCACGCCAAAGTAGTGTCCGCATGTACACTATCGCGAATCTCGCCAAAAGCTCTCTCTAGTCTTTTCATCCCAGCATCACTTCCACCTCTCTGTCCGGGTACACCGGAAACTTGATGGCAAAAGTGTCGAAATGTAGCTGGATTTACACCAACGCGAAATTGTTTTTCGTTGATGGGTCGTCGGTCAGACAGGTCGCAATCTTAATCGTTGTAAGCCGAATCAACAAAGACTCGAGAAGGCGAGTATGCCCTGAAGACTTTCGTATTGGGTCTGTCCAGGTTGCTGAGTCTCCAACGCCAGCATTCTCTCACAATATTTATCCAAAAGGCTGCGTTGAGAGGTCGAAAAACCAGCAACAGTCTCGGTTGCAGTTCGATTTGATGGCTTATCCGTGGCCCCACCATCGACAGTTGTCTTTTTTGTGAAAATAGCAACGCAAGCCATTCAAGTATGCTGCATGTGGGTGTAACTGGTTTCACTCTAAGTCGGCGGCATTCAGGGCAAGCAGTTTAACGAAAAGTTGCTAAAGCCTTTGTATAATTCTCAAATTTGACGTGCCATAACTAAACATACTCACGACTAAGGAACCGAGTTGCAAAGTTTAAATATTAACTTGCATGCCTACGCTGTTCAAGTTTGATCTGATGACATTTAGCTAGAAATTCTTCATAACGCGCCATTGGATGTTGAAGCAGGGCGTGATCAGATCAGCAAGCATTTCGTGGTGGTCGTTAATTTTTGTATTTTAAAAGACAAAAGTATTTAACTGTGCATATGTGACGCAATTGTACGATATACTTACAACAGCACAAGAACGGAGCCAACAACGAGTATTTTGTTCACAAGATCTCTCCGGCTCAAGATTTGGTGCAGAAAGCAAGAAGCCACTTTTGGAGTTGAAAAAGGGTTTCATATTCTTGCTGCTGCAATTACGCGTACAATCCACAGTCACATCACATACAAGAATTACACAGCCTTGACGAACGGATAAGACGGTGTGTTGGACTTCATCTCTGAAACAAAGCTGCATCCCCGTTATCGAGATAAGACTTGATTAGCGATTTTCCGCAGTCAAACACCATTTCTCTCTCAACACGATCCTTTTGCTCCAGAAGATCAGCTTTGTCGGTCTCATACAGCCTAAGGTAAAGTGAATGCAACAAGACTCTAGCTTTTTCGCTAATTACTACTTGAACCTAAGTCAGGACCATGTGCGCGCAAGGGTATGGCAATAGTTGGGACGAGGCGGGTAAAGGGGTTGGCATTACGAGCTACGATACAAAGTGACACGAGCTGAACACCAGCAAGTCATCTACCAACAACTCGGGTGGTTTGTGTATGTGATAACGGCATTGTCAATTTTATGCTTCATTCTTACTCTAGCGGTGACAGCTGGTTACTCAACACTTTTTTTACTTCTGATGAATAACGACGTTTGAAGTGAAGGAAGGGCAAGCAAACAATCAAAATGTTTTCACCCATTCCGGACACAGACTTAATTCAACAAAGACAGCCGAAGCCTAACACCGCGAAAGAAGCTTTGAGATACACCTAGGTGCGATAGCATGAGATCTTAACTGAATCATTCCTCGAAAAAAGAGGGCGCGATTAGCTGATCAATTTCTCATTTTCTCACAGTGCACAAGAAGATGGCAAAATATCCTCCCAAAATACTAAAAATTGTGTTAGAAGCAAGTGTATCAGGTCGGAAAGCTATTCAGGATTTGACTATGGATGAGTAGAGCAAAGCGAAAGAAAATTCCCATTCAAGGTTTCTTAAGGGATCTATCGGGAGATGCTCGCGACGAGCAGCCACCCAAAAGGTTGATCCTTCGGCATTGCCTGATTTTATGCTGTTTCGTATTCTTAAGGAAATGCTGTAAATAAAAACGAAGCGCTTGTTATAAAGAGCACCACATAAGGCTCGTTTTTCTCGCCAGCACTCTTCTTCAAATCGTCTGTCTACAGCCGTCGTTTTTGGCCTCATCAAATGTAATTGGTCAAAACGACTACATTGCGTCTTGTTGACGCGGCTTTCTCTTGCTGAATGAGCGTGCAATTTTCCGTAAAGGAGTCGGGTGCATTATAATTCACAACAGACAATTCTCTCCATTTCAGCCTTACTATAGCTTTGCGTAGTGTACCGTTTGCATAAGACATTGGAAACTCGTACGCGCGTCACCCGAGCTGACCACCTTGTTCTCCTCTTCAAAGTCTCGCGTATGGTAAAATGTGCACGCGGTTGGTTCATGCGCTTGTTTACTTGTGTATTATAGCGATCTCTGCCAGTTCTTCAGGCTCTAACAACTCACCTGCAAGTGGCATTCTTAATACGCTGACCACGAGCTGCAATGGTGGCTGCAGAAGCAATGGCGCCTGTGTAATCGTGGGCCAATCCGGATACAATTTCGTCAACTGCGTAAACGACATTAACTGCATCACGTTGTCGTCTGGTCAATCTGCGCTTTGCCTCAATGCTTTCAGTTCGATGAAAACTGAGTGGGTCTTTCAGCCCGGTGAGAGCAATGACACAGCAGGAGTCGGACCCTTTGAACGTGTTGGATTGCTGCAGCTCGACGGCAATGTGACAGAGTTAACATTCAAGAAGGCAGAAGAAGAACAAAGACCGCTCTTTGGATCTCTAGAACTCGCTTCTATGAACATACAACCAGATGCTACACTGGATAAAGTGGCGTTTCAAAATTTGAGTCTGTCTGGACTAGACGACGTAATGCCTCTAAACAGGGTTAAACGAATGTAAGCGGCTCTTAAGCAAGTGAGACGAAATGAGGATTAACATGACCACTTGGCGTGTAATAGATATTTTAACAACTGCTCACTACGTGCAATTCCTGCAGTCGCTGTAGCTGGTGATTCTGTCACGGTCATGTAAGATATCGCTTTGGCGCAAGTATTTGCGATTTGATGTGTCTCACTGAATTTGTTGTTCTACTGTTCTAGTGATCTAGCTGGCAATGCCATCAACACTGTGGACACAAAGTTTCAAAATCGGAATTCAACTAATCTTACTATGCTGTGCGTTAACACTGCGCACTTATTTTCTTGCTGTGGCTAAAATCAAATTCATTTCGTTTCGTAGTGATTTATCCTCCAACGCGCTTACAAACTTTAATCTTGTCGCGAATAACTTTCCAGCCCTTACGAGTTTGTAAGTTTTTTTGTGCTGTATGCTTGGTCATGCCCCTTACTTAGCTAAGAGTATTCAGATATCTGCACGGTAACTTATTACAGGCAATTCCCAATGTGATTTTTGGTCTATCGACACTCCAGGAATTAACACTAAGTGACAATCCCATAAACGCATCGGGTCTTACAACGCAGCAACTGACATTTCTATCAAATTTGCGCAATTTCACGATCGACGGTTTGACCAACACAAGTGAATGTCCAACAGCTGCAGTGCAACATGCGTTGAAGACTTTTTTTGTATTTTGCGTGGGGGTTGCTGAGGCTGTTCCATTCAACAACAGTATACTCACCGAACAGCCACTGACAAGTGCGCCTGTGGTGACCGAGAGTAAAGCATCATCTTCTTCATCACACAATACTTGGATTATACTTGGTGCGTGTCTTGGGGCTCTATTGCTTCTGTTCCTTTTGGGTATCATCTGGTGGTGCTATCGCCGTCGAAGGGATGAACAGCCGAAGCTTATGAATAGTATGACACCAACGATTGGTATTGGAATGGGCGACTTGTCTGAACATCCATACATGGGACTAGGAGCTCCCTTTTCCAATGTTTCGAGTCAAACATCGGCAGACTTCGAGTTGCTTGCCTCTGTGGCAGACGGCTATATTGGACTTACTCGACTTTCTTACGACGATGTATTTCTCCACAAGATGCTGCGGGTAAGTAGCCGTAGTGAGTTGTGGCTAGGCGAATACAAGCAAAGAAGTGTGATCGTTAAAAAGATCAAAAGTAACACCGCATCAAAAGCATTACTCCGGGCCTTTGTGACTGAAATTGAGCTGATGTTTGAGCTCAAACACCCTAATATCGCGGTTTTCAGAGGCGCTATGTGGGATGCAGATGGTACAGAGCTCTGCGCAGTGGTTGAGTTTGCCGAAAATGGTGCTTTGCGAGACTGCACTGTGCATAATGAGATCAATTTTTCCGTTTCGAAAAAGTACGATATTGCCCGGCAGGCCTCAGCAGCAGTGGCGTTCTTGCACAAACAAAATATCGTTCATGGTCGCTTGAGTGCGTTTAATATTCTGTTGGACAAGAACTATTCTGTTAAGTTGAGTCTCTTCAGCATCTTTCACTATGTGAAGCTTTCACCTCTAGACAACGAGTGCAGGATTTTCGTGGCTCCGGAAATTTTGCGAGGCGAGCAGCCGTCAGAAAGGTCAGATGTTTATTCCTTTGGTATAGCTCTTGTAGAAATCGACACCGGGGAAACTCCAGTGATGGACGCTCGAAGGCTGTTGATGGATCGATCGAATTGCGATGTCAACGTGTCCTACACAGCAATGAAGATAGGGTACCGCTTGAGTAATCTTTGTTCTGAAGTGATGAAGAAAGTCATCATTGCTTGCCTGGAGAAAGACCCTGTACGACGGCCGTCGATGGATGAGGTGGTATTGACTTTAAAAAATGCAGCGATAAAGCTGTAAGCTACCGCTCGACACATCGTCGTTCCCAATGTATCGTGGATATCTGATCATGCAAAAAGACTTTGCCGACAACGCAGCATCAAAAGAACGCAAACTCGCATGATATCCTACAAGCTACCACTGAGCAATAAATTATTTTTGGATCGATTCTTCCGGGATTGAAATTTACATACCAAGTGCTTCAGCTTATGTATATACCACGTGCCTCCCACTCTTTGATCATGGAACTATGCTTCATGAGCCTTTAGTACATTTCAAGTAATGTAGCACGACTGATTCATACATGTGCACATCGCAAAGGATAGACGGGAAACTGTGCAGAATAAGCGGACGATTGAAAGTAGTTAAGGGTGAAAACGGCAAGCTTGATGTTGCCCAGCACATGAAATTTTTCATTTCTATGTAAACCCTTGCAATTTATCCCGTGGCTGATTTTCGCCTTGAGAGAATCGTAGTTGCGATAAGAAAATTGTGTGTTTCTCAGCGGTAAAATTTAGTTTCTGCAACGGCTTACAAAGATTGTGCTCTTTAAAATTTATCTGTTTACTGTTGTCTCATGCTGCGAATATGCATCCATACCGTTCATGTTAGCATTGCTAATACATAAGTTCTCTTTCGCTGCTTGTTCGAAGTGCCGCATCTGTAATGGTGCATGTTTTGTTTCTTTTGTGTTCGTCACGTGATTGTTTGACAAAAAACGACGCATTTGAAGTGAGTTACCCACCAAAATTTCAGCTGTTCAAGAGACAACCCGATAAAAAATTAAGATTGCCTTTTTTTAGCTCGACGTGCGTCAAAGTATCATAACAATAAATATACTCGCGCCATTCTACTGTTCAAATTTTTTTCTACAGTGGGTCCAAAGTGCGCGCGAAGCCTCCGAACATTTCTTGTGATTTTCTGCACATACTTTGATAAAGTGCGAGAAAAAAAATTATCGTGGCGCAGTGATGTGTGATGCATCGGCGCTTGAGGCTTGGTGTAGAGAGCATACGTTACCGTTGCGTTCGTAAGCTGGCTTGCGACACCCTTCTACTACACATCGTTTGCCTAATTCAAAATACAAGTGGCAGTCGATGAATGTGGACAATACGGAAATTTGAAGTAAGATGTGGCTAGCTCAAGAATGCCAAGATTTCTTGCAGTATTGTATACAGCTTACCTCCTCCATGAGCCCAGCAAAGACCGTGAGATACTGCCGTCTTGGTACAGCTGGCCTCGCTGCATTTGCGGCCTTAGTTTAAAATAAACGTAGAATTTAATTTTTTTGATGAAGTCCATTGTAATGTTAGAAAAAATAGTCTTACCTCCACCGTGAGACCAGCAGACGCCGCGAGACTTAGCACGATTTTCGCACTCAACTACTGTGCACTTGGTTGAGCCACCTGCAAACATTTCGCACCATTGTCAGAGCAAATCATGAATCCACCATTTTCCGCAATTGTCAACGTTACCGTGTTTCCAGCACACACCCAAATTTTTAGCACTACTCGTGCACCCCACAACAGCGCATCGCTTCCCACCCTGTTTTATGCAGATTATTTGATATGCATCATTTTTCGTGGTGAGAACAGAGCAGATAAATTAAAGCAATCAACTTCAACGTACACCGTGACCAATACAAAGTCCACGATTTACCACGTAGCGCGTACAATTTTCAAACTTACAAATGCGAGACTTCTTTACTGTCACTTTCATTCCCTTTGGAAGTGACACATCAACTGCCAAGTTCTCCGTCACCGAAACACTTGAAGCAACCATAAGATTAGCTGCAACACGAATCAGCAAGTCGCGAATCAGCCCGCGCCAATTGTAAAGGAATTGATGGATACATGCAATTTGAAGCGGTTGTCTATGACGTTGTTGTACCGTAACTTACCAAAGCTAGCACCAGCAGAATGGGTCTGATCCTCATCTACATTACCGCCAAGGATAAAGGCAAGTGAGCTTTTACTGGCCACTGCCACAGCTGTCGCAGCATCGTCCGAATTCATAATGCCCGCCGATCGGTGCCGGTTAGCGGCCAATTGTAGTGCGGGAACAGATGCTGCCGGGGAATCCTGATGGGCTACTCGCTCTAGCCACGAAGTACTCATGTTAATGTCGTCGGAATTAGCTGACTTCTTCATGCAGGAGGATGAGGGCTTGGGAGAGGCAAAAAGTAGCATTCACAGCTGAGATAGGGAGGGCGAGAAGAGTGGAGAGGACACGCAGAGATACTCGGCTGCGAGTGAAAAGATTAATTACTAAGCGGCTTGTAGCAATCTACACAGCACTGTTAATGGTCCCAGAACCAGTGCTCAAGTCGCCTCTGTATACTTTCACAGAGAAAAGGCGCATTTGACTGCCCAGCAATTTACCAGCTGAACTACTGATGTCCACTGATCCGCTGTTTGTGGATGCATACACTCTTAGATTTTGAAAGGGGACTAACGTATGTCATTAAGAAACTTGCTAATTTGGCCAAGGCTTGTTTCTGTTGTGCCCCTAACGAATAACCAGTAGCGCTCCGTATGGCTGACATGCTTGTCATCTGTAATCTAAGATAATTACTCTTATTCAGCTATAGCAGCAGCGCAGCGCAACGTCGAGCCCAGAATCAAGCCAAAACAAAAGTAAGTAAGGCCAAGAATTGCACCGCTAGTCAAAATATAGAACTAGAATTTCTCAAAAAATACAATTGCTCGGCTAAACTGAAATTAGGCTTTGCCATACAGTATTTACCTGCTGTTCCTCCTGATGCCTGATCAAAATCGGGATGTTTTGCAGCGTAATCCTATGTCATTAATATCGAATATTTATACATTATGATTGCACGATGTCCAATTAAAGGTTGCATTGTACAATCAAGAGAAATGGATCGCTTTCTTTGTTACCCTTGCAGAGGTTTACGAGTCTTAGCTTCTGCATGTAGAAGATCATTGCGAATTTGCTTGGGGGCAACAAAAAGAGAGGTAGTTCTTAAAGTATTACTAAAGGTAAAAAAAAGTTTTCGCCGAAGAAAACCAAGATTTCGCTGTACATAAACTCGATTTCGTCATCGCCAATACCAGCAGTTGTGACAAAAACGACTTACCATCAACAGGCCTCGATAGGATTGTCTTATAACGCAACCGCATTGATGTCCGTAATGACGTCAGAGATGCTTTGTCAGGGGCTTGCTGATCTTGTTCAAAAGTGGTGCTGAAGGCACGTGATCCATGACACAGTTCTAATCCGACCCATGTTTGCATAGCATCCCACGCCCGTATCTCTTCCAGCATCCCAGGCCAACAAAGGCGAAATTGTTGGGGTTTGACACATCATTATATGCTCAGTCACATTAGTCACATGCTTGTACGTTGTCTTTTATTTGAATTATTAGTGGGGGTCACAACTCTTATTGTGTGCAGCTTCTAAGTTAGCTTGACACAGACAAACGTACAAACAAGACCGTCTTGTTTTAACACTTTTGATATGATTTAAGGCCGTTCTGGAAATGTTCTATCTTCTTTCAAATATCAGCGTTACTTCGTAATACCGTACAATTCTCTTTGTTTAGGATTCTATCCTTTGAGCCTTAAAAGAATGTTCCAGTAAGTAGAAAGGGCTATTGTACATTTTTTAATCAATGTCGTCGGCCTATATATGCAGCATGGCTGTGATGTAGGACGCGCTGGGGCGTAGCGATGGGTCGTATTGCAAACATGCACCTGCCAGCTCTCGCACCGCCGTGGGACATTCTGATGTGAATGTAAACATGCTCATAAAACTAGTATTGTTGTTGTCGTTGGTACCGAGCACAGGAGTTGTTCTTCGCCGCTTTTCTTCCAACGTGAGACTGCGAGAACTTTGTAGCGAACGATAGCTACTATAGCTGGGTAAGCTTTCTAAATGAGTAGTGCATCTTCGCACATTGTCCACGTCAGAAGTATCTGTCGATATCACTGTTCCGTCAGCTGAAAGAAGAGTGCCGTTGTCTGTATCAAAGTTTCCGATGTGAGTGCGCATTTTCCATGAACTTCTGATCATCTCATCTGCAGTCTGGCATGTGTCAAGATGTGCCAGCAGCACACCAAACGCGTACATATCGGACGATGACCGAGATGGCCCACCAACTAATATTTCAGGGGCAAAATATGCTTTTGAGGCTGTATCGCAACGGCGGAGATATGATTGGCAACTGTAACGAGATGATTCGTTCGTCGCTAGTGCTGCCTGCATAGGGTTCAGTTTACAGCCTTTACTTGGATCTACAAAGACGCTTTTCCCATTGAGTCCATCATACGTGACCATATGCTGATTGTGTAGGTACATGAGCCCACGAGCGATTTCAGCAGCTGCTTTCATCTTAAAGTTCATCCAATTCAGTCTAGAGCCGGAACTTCGGAGATACGCTTCAAGAGTGCCGAGCGTCATGTATTCACAAACTGCAGTCATTGCTTGTCGTTCGTCCCAAACAACTCCACATATCGAGAGTAATTGAGGGTGACGCATCCGTGATAGAACCGGCATCATGTCTAGAGCAGCTTCAATATCATCATCACTGACTCGAAGTTTTGTCACAAGCACCAACTTTGTTTGGTACTCAGCCAGGGCAACCAACACTGGTCCAGGAGCTGACAATTCGTTCAGCGTGACCACTTCACCCGCAGGGATTTCTTCAAAGGCAGCTTTGCGCAGTCCTCCTCCTTTAATGTCATACTCGTTTAACGAAGCTTCAAGATCTGAAGTTTGGGCTGTGCCATTCACACCCATTCGTGCTCGAAGACCCCTCAGACTACTTTTGAGTTTGGTATCAACCGCCACAAGTGAATCGTGCTGTCCCTTTGCAGCCTTTTGCTTCCATCTTCGCAAAAGCAAAACACCACCAAGTATGGCTACCACTATGAACACCACGAGTCCAAGAATAACACCCACCACATCTGAGCTGTCATCGCTTCCGCTAGCAGGAAAAGCAGTGCTTTTTTCCGTAGATTCTGATCCATCAATGCTACCAAGACTATCACCGTTAGTGTAGCAGACGCTCTTGCCATTCCATGATATAGTATCATAACCCGCAGAGCAGCTTCCACTGATTGTCAAATTGGCTTCGAAAACGGGTAGTTTTTGCAAATAAAGAAGTTGCGGCAGGGTAACGTGAGCATTGACAATCATGTTGCCTTGTAGATAAAGAGCTGACAGATTGCGCATTTCATATATAATGGTTGGGATTTCAGACAGATCATTGTCGCAAAGATTTCTATCGTGTACCGCTAAAGTAAGAATTATCATCAAGAATTTCATACAAAATAGACAGACGTACAATATGGACACCGAAGTGAAAGCATGGGAACCACGGGGATCAAACTGATTAAGGTGCGCCCGCTGAATGATACTTAATTAGTTACGTCAGTATGTCAAGCAGAGAAATCATGTGATAATAACCTTACAGTGTATGAAGCGAGTCCGGGAAAATATTTGTCATCAAACCTCCAACATTAACGTCAGAAATTGCACTATTTGTCACATATGATAACATAAGTTGTTGTGAGACTAGTGCATGCATACGTCACACACTTACAGTTGCTGCAATGCTGTGCCACTCCGAAACGCACCGGGCAAAAAAGATAGCGGCACAGATATTTGGGAGCTCGATGTTGCACCAACAATAGACCTAAAAGCAGAGCGTCAGACAAGCTGCTACTCATCACTGAAAGCGGTTTAAGCGCACAATTCTTGCAGAGTCGACGGCAACTCTAATATGTCAATCTCCTGAAAAAGTGCGGTATCCGTCTTGTCGCTTTGGGGTTTAGCGACTGTCAACGTCCAGTGAGGCTGACTCCAGCTAGCAGGCAACTCCACTAGACACTGCACTTGGCAGTCTCCAGAAGTCACATTCGTCTTGCATGACGGCATGTTTGACGCCGCGCAGCCTTGATAAAAGAAGCCAGCTTCGCTACTTTCTTTGTTCCTATCCTCCGCTGTTGACAAGGCATAGACTACGCATAGCGAAGACCTGCAGACTCCATAGCAGTTGCTCGAAAGCGTGCTGTGGTCCGGTGACATGCACACATCGGTAGCCACCGCAAGACCGCGAGTGCTCCACATGTTTTCACTGTTCACACTTCTTCGATCTAGACTTCGTAATTAATTTGGTTGATGAGGACAAAATGGCATTCAGTCAGGCTTAGGAAATTAAATATCACGATCCTCTCGCTCAAATGTTAGTATTTTTCTCAGTATTTAGCTACGCAATTCGTAGCCAACAGTCGCTAATCCAAATGTCACACTACACACACTACACCGGCCGAGCGACATGTGTGCAAAAACATGTGATAGCAAGCTAACATTGGTAGAAATGGAGCGCATTAATACATTCGTTTTCTGATCAAAATGTTACTTGTCTTCTTTATGTGTAAATCGTTACATCGTAGGCTACTCCGAACGCAGACGAAGTTCTGGTTACAAGAATATTCTTGCTGCATAATTGAAGCTGTTGCGTTTCATGCTGTCGAGTGTTGAAGCGACGACTCACTGAGTGCATGATGTCTGGAGTAAGCAGTCCAGACTACTATTATTCGTGGTGTGATGTACCGCGTTTGAATTAGCGACCATCGCAGGAGGGCTTCGTAGTAAAACAAGCCGTCTGATTAGATTCAAACAGTAAATGGATACAGTTTTTCCCTGGTCTGGATGGTTAAGTATATTGAACATTCGCGCTGACGATCAAACAGAAGTATCCTTATTTTACAAACCGTTTTTTTGTATCAAAGAAATGTTATTTCTTCGGTACGCTATTTTCGCTTCAAAATAACAGATTGTTAGACTTGCAAGGCTTACGCTGAGTTAATAGCAAGTCTCACCAGTCGTAGAGTACGCCGCTGTTTGATATACTGTTATGAGTGCCCGGAAGCTGCGCGAAGCGATAAAAACAACACCTCGAGGTAATTGCCCAGGATTTGATCATCGATGTTAAGTTTGTCAACCTTACAACAAAGTATTACGTACTCGAAGCTTTTGAAAATGAGCACGAGTATCTTCGACAATATGTAGATCCAGTCCTGATGCCACTCATTGAGTCGCTTTTGCTTTATCAACCAGAAAGCGTCTATCATTTTATCCACGACTTTGTAGACGAGAGCAAGAGTACCCGCTTCACACACCGTTCCAAGAGTGTAGGCTACGCCAAGAAGCTCACCACTCGCCGCAGGATGGCGGATTTTATGTCAACCAGCGTAATTCCTATCATGGATGATCTGGCCAAACAAATACTACGCGAGAAGCCATACTCCGTCAAAGGTGAGACCAAAAGATTGCATTAGCTTGTAAAGTATTCCTTATCATTTTACTAGAATTTATACGAGAGATAGTTGCGGCACGTATTTTCGTTGAGCTGAAAGAAACTTCAAAAGATATGTCAAATCGACTTACAGCCACTTTGTTTAATGTAAACGACCGCGTCTTGTGTCGGTTTAAAGGTCGACCACGATATTTACCCGCCGTTATCACTGAAGTTAATGAGAATGGCAATTTTACAGTCTTGTACGATGATGGAAAGTTGGAAAGCAATGTTCATTCAATGTGCCTAAAACAGTGCATCAATGACACAATAAAAGACGCAGACAATCAAGAAATACCGAAAGCCACTCGCTTAATAGATATGGTACTTCTGATTATTGGAGTCGACGGGGCTGGCAAGACGACACTGTTATCCACTTTGCAAGGAGATTTGGAGAAAGAACATGTGCCAAGTGCTGGCTTTACCTCGGTAACATTTCAGACAGAGACAGGGTCGGCTACTTTCTTTGATCTTGGAGGCGGTCCAGCGTTTCGCAACGTGTGGAAGGAATATTATGCTGACGTATGTATTGCTAAATTGAAGCTATTCTATGTAAATTCTGATTTAAACTTACACTTTGATTTTGCTCAGGCTCACGGTGTGATATTTGTCGTTGATTCATCGAGTGAGAGCTCTGTGCTTCAGGCAGCAAATGTGCTCGAAGCCGCAATGACAAATGAGCTTATGATTAACAAGCCGTTGCTCGTGTACGTGCCTCCGTTGCTGTTGTCCTATGATAGTAATTTACGTTCGGTTTTGCATAGTTTCGCCAATAAACAAGATCTTGCTGATGCAATAGCAGAGTCAAAGATGGGAGATATACTGCGTATAAGCAAATCATTCAATTCCAAGATCGTTCCGTGTGTAGCCAAACCAGCAGTGTACGGTCGAGTAGACGAACGATTGGAAGCAGGACTTCAGTGGCTTTTCAACCAAGTTCACAAAGACTATGATAGTTTATTCGAGCGTGTCCAAAGGGATCTTGCTCAAAAAAAAAAGCTCGATAAACAGCGACGGAAAGAACAGCGCGCGCGGGTTACACGTTGGAAAGAAGAACGTGAGCTTAGCCAGATGTGTATGCACGACAAAGTGATTTTGGGCGAGGACCACGTTTTGTCGTTTATACCGGTTGTCGAAATGCCTGAAGACGACGTCATATACTGCTCAAACTGCAGCACGGTACCAGCAGTAACAAAGTGCTCAGCGTCGAAATGGATGCCTGTTTGCGAGACCTGTGCAACCAGCCTTAAGAAGCAATGTACGTTACGTGAAGTGTGAACCATCCTTTAACATGACAATATCTTTGATTCAATTTCGCATTTTTCCTTTTTTGCAACGACTTCGTTGACCCTCTAACTCATCTTGAGCTTTTTTTATGCAAGCATTGGTTATAATTTTTTTGACGTTCTCTTTTTTCTTATTCTTGCGCATATCTTTGCGTTCCCGGCGTTTTTCGGCTGCCCTGTGCTCTTTTTCGAGCCTTAATTGCTCAGCCTCTGCCATCTTTCGCACTGCTTCCTCATGATCTTTGATCTTCTCAGAATCGATACCGTCGCGGTTATGTTTGATTTCGTCTGGTATGGGCTCCGTAACAAAAGTTTCATCGATATTTAAATCAAGCTTTGCTTGTTGAAGATCTTCTTGCAAAGATTTGTCCATTTCCTCGTCATTTATGCTAAATTTGCAAAACACGCCAAGATTCTCCTCTTTCTCACGGTGTTTCTTCGATACAAGGTGGTTTTGCAACTGTTTCGTGGACTTGAACGTCTTACTGCACAAATCACATATCAGCACGCTCTTATCCAGTTTCATTCGACGCTTTTCGAGCTCTAACATAATATCTCGGTCAGCAAGTCGACTAGTATCCATTCTACTGGCAGCCCACAGCTCTTCCTGTTGCTCCTGAAAAGCACGACGCTCGGACTCGAAAGCAAGCTGCTTTTCACGTTTCCTGGCCTCTTCATTGAGACGTCTTTGCTCCTTATCCCGATCCTTTTGCATTTGAAAGTCTCGCACACGCGGGTCACGCCGATATACAAAATCTACGAGTTCGCGCACTTCCGTTACAAACGCCTTCTTTACAGTCTCCCGCAACTTCTTGTTCTCCTTCTCCATTGCTCGCCTTATTAGTCGCGTTGGTGCATCGGTCGTCTTGTATTCGTCCGCCCACGCAAAGCTTCGCTGTGTCGTATAGCACTTCCAGTACTGGTAGAAGTAACTAATAGCTCCCATTGACGATTCAGCATTTCCGAATTCGGGTGCAGCTCCGGATCGCAATTCATCGTCTACTGCCATATCCAGTCCATCAATCTGATCAAAAATAAATCCGTTTTAACCATCGTTTTGTTTGTAAAATGCTAAGTCGACGAAAGGTGCACCTTTTTGAAGAGTTCCCCGTACACTGTGAAAAAGCTCTTGCTATCTGAACCAAAGCCTGAATAGACGGAAGCGTTGAAGTAACGGATAATATTGAACTGACTTTCGCTCTCTTCGTTACTGTTAGCTTCTCCGCTCTGTAGAATCTGCTCGCGGTGTTCGTCATACCATTTCTTCTCGTGTGGGTCACTGAGCACCTCGTAGGCGTTTTGTATGGTCTGAAAGTGTTTCGTGGCCTCTTCGCTTGTGATTCCGTTTTTCTGGTGCTTGTCTGGATGCCAGCGCAATGCCTGGCGACGAAAAGACAATTTTATCTCGGCTGCTGATGCATCACGCCCAATGGCCAGCACCTCGTAGTGGCAAAGCATCCAGTAAAAAATTTAATTGTATACAATTCGCTATTGTTTGATGTATCATCACGCTGATATCGTACTTAGGAGTAGATTACAGCAAACTGTGCTGATATAGAATAAGCTTCAGTACCTTCGGGCTTTGAACAATAGTATAATTAGGGACGGATCCATGAAGATCTCTTCTGCCGATAATAGCTACATTTACGCCTTATTGTTACTGATGGACGTTAGCGCGGTCCCAAGGATATAATTGAAGCAGGCCTTCTGTAACGAGCAAGTGCATGTTGGTGTACATAACCTTTTCACATTTGGTACAAATGTATCAACTACGGCATGAAATCGTGAATATCCTTAGGTATCGATATATCGGTACTTATGACAATGACAGAAGTCAGAAAATGAAGTTTTATATGACAGGAAAAGTAAAGCAAATAAATATATTATCAGTTTAAACAGAAATAATCCTTGAATGTACTTTTGAAATAGCAACGCGAACTTACAGTGTTACTTACTTCAGAAATTTTCGGTTCTGGTCATGATTGAAGCGCACAAACTCGTCCTCAGTACGTTTGTTGACAGGGAATCAGAGAGTCAAACCTTTCTTGGTGCAAAATGCATGACAAGCCCGTTGAGGCTAGTTTCCCGCAATGTGTTATACAAAGTCTTCTTACTACAGCTTGTAAAAAAGATATCTTTCGTATCATTTTTAGGTAACTTAAGCTTTAAGTGAAACATTCCTTATTTGAGCAAGTGTATGTAATCGTTTTTTAGTTAGTTGTTAATTCTGCAACTTAGTGAAATCATCTCTGCGCACTGATTAAAGCAGACTTCAAGAGTCACAGCTTCCACAGTTTAAGGTGCGCATCAATCTTACTGTATAAAGTGCACCAGAAGCTTCAATTAGGCAATTATTGTGTGGCAAATGTACTTTCACACTATGCTACCTACAGTAAGGTCACACGATTAATAGTTAGAAAAAAGGTTATATGCAGGGTAACCGTAGCTGCGGGCTCTGTCTTGGAAAACGGAACGTCATAATACATCACCAAATCCTAAACTTTATAGAATTCGCTCTTCAATATTTTTAACTACGTACAGTGTCCTGTACTCAGTATTACATGAAGACAAATCTATGTAATTTCTGTATGCATCGTGGAAATTTATAGCAGGATGTAAGCTACCGCAACCCACACGCTAGGATTAAGTTTTCTCTAGCGCGGGATGCTGGTAGGTATCCGACCCATTTGGGACCGGGTTCCGTACCCCTCATTACTCTATGTTTATTTACAGTCGGTCGGGCCTCCCCTCCTCCCAACCAGCTATCACACACTCAGTTGGGTGCAGGTTGGCAGGGCGGTCACACGACAGGGATGTGATTGCTTGACCACTCTGGTGACCTATTTCCGGCGTCCCTGCTTCGGATCCTATGAGTATCGAACCAGGTACCTCCCGGTCCCAGACCAAGCTACAATCCACTCGAGCCAAGCATCGGTGAAATTTATAGCAAAAGAGAACAGGTTTACGGTGCCCTCCCATCTTGTGTGACATCTGATTTGAAGCCATAAATATTCTGTGTAATACAGAGTCCTGGTTCCTACTTGGGAATTCATAGTGGCGACGAGACCGACGTGTATCTGTCTTCTGAAAGCATTTGGCATATTTACTTCTACTTGGAACTTTAAATTAAAGTTCAAGTTGAAGCTTTTCAAAGCTCAAGCTCCATACACCTAAGATCTTGAGTAATCTCAAGCTGAGGTTCAACCTCAGTACTCCCTTGAATGTATAAATCAGAGTCATAAGATCCCAAGGTCTTATTAGTAAAACGTCTAGAATCCATTGGGGTGTTTTGGAGTGTGGCTCAAGAAACCAAAACTCATTTTGATGCAGTTGCAAACTTGCCATCAAGGTTTTAAGCCGTTTTTCTTCCATACAAGTCGGGACTGTTGCTCTTTTTCCACGTCGAAAGATCGCCTCCATGTGTTGTATTGTGTTTGAGAAATGTAGTGAGCAGCGCCCTTATATACCTGGTAACACCTCTAGCGGGCTTTCAACGACATTCGATGTTGATTTAATAAAGAAGCTAGTAAGCACTTAGCGCATGCTTTATCAAGCCATACTCTTGTTCTTGTCCGAGCGACGTGGAGGTAGTTGAAGCAATTCTCGGTCCATCAGTACCACAAAATTGATCTGACTTCCGGGAATGGCCTGCATGAGCAGATGGTACTGTAGTGCCATCCGCTCATGCAAGATTCTTTCGGAAGTCAGCTTATCGCAGCCGTCTTCTTCAAATGATTCGACAAACGAGGCCGTAAGCTACATATATTAGATTATTATGGAATCCGGAAGCGGGCCGCTACCCTTTTTTCTTCTAATCAAATAATGCTCTCAAAGTTGAGCGTGTATTATACCAAAAAGCCTATTTCATGATGGTTTGTTGGGTTAGACGCAGCAACCACTGCAATGCAACTGCGAGAGCTTTGCATCAAGTGTTGCTCGCGATGTTCAACAGTGCAGGTCGTACAAAGCGTCGGGCGTTTAATAGACGTTTAGCCGATAAAAAGTGCTTTCTCAGCTACGAAGACTTCCGGATTGAGCTAAAAAAGCGTTTCATCAGCAAAAAGTGACTTCCGTGACCGTGCCGAGTTTTGGCCTTCGTCAAGGTTGTTACAACCTACACTCATGTGGGCAGCGTCTTTGTAACTTATTATTGAGAATTAGGGACAAGCCAGTTGACATTTTGACTCAAGTTATAGCGTTCGTGGCGTATCATTTTCTCTACCTTTCGCATGCTAAGTAAGAACGGACAATTCGTATCAACTATTCTATTAAAACTAAAAGACGCTGAGCGAAGCCATCAAACCGTGCAGGGTAAAAAAGAGTTCAGCTTCAAGTAAGCCAAGTTCAATGGCTTCGTACCGAGACAGGCGCGTTTGTCGACTGCTCAACTAAATGGCACTGAGATAATAGACATCTTATACCGTTTAACACCTGGATATAAGCTTCCTCGCAACGAAGGAAGTGCTTCCGTAATAGGAAGCTGAAAATATTGCTCGAATCTGCAGAGCGTCTTTGCCGATTCGGCAACAGATACATGGTGACCGCGGACGTTGGGACAATCGTCGGTTCAAACTCTTCCAAGGATAAAAATCCGGAACAACTAGTAGGGGTGAGGGCTCCCTTTTGGGTCTGAGGAGGGTACTGTCTATGCTGTGATTATACAGAACTCTGGCCCTATTGTGCTTAACGCACACGCAATATTTTACTAGTAGTGATAATAGTGTCAGGTAAAGTGCAACAAAAATGCTTAGGGATTGTTTTAAGAGACCACCAAGACCTTTGATTGAAGCTGGCGCGTCGAACAAATTTGTTCGAGCGCAAGTTATGACTGGGCATGGTGTTAGCCTGTCCAATGTGAGGAGAGAAATGGTCATTCATTAAGCAAATTGATCAACAATGAAGATCAAGTCATTTGCTAGATAATGAAGTTTGAGGATCTACGTGGTGAAGACCATTTTTGTGCTTGGACCTCGATGGCAAGTTTGATAATATCATAGGTATGTCATCATCAAAACGTTCTCAGCAGGGAGTGACAGGACGAATTATAAAGATCTTCGTTTACTAGTTGTGCAGCACCAATTTGATCTGCGTGACGACAAACAAAATGTTAATGGTGTACGCTTTTATTACAGAAATCACAGTTTCCTAAGTGATATCGTGGTGATGCTTACAGTACAAGCCAAAGAAAAGTTAAAAAAAAAAATGACACCAACTAATGACGAAGCAGTCAGGCGCCACAACGAATTGTTTTTTTGCCATCGGCATTGAAGACATGAACGATAGTAGTATGAAGAATAGTGAGATCAAATGCAAAGATTCATCCCAAGAGAAAAATAAGAAGGCTACCAAGAAGAGTTTTCCGTCAAGTATTTTGCATGCCCCTGATCTAGGTACAAGTTGTTTTGATGAAGGAAGTGTCTAAAAACAAGACACTTTAAACGATCTCGCAAATGTTTTGGTCTACAACCAAGAAACTGATCTTATTAGTCGCGCAGATCAGTCAAAAATAGTTTTTCACTGATGGTAAAGCCTAGCCTGGCAAAAAGCGAAATTTCGCACATTGTGCGTTCAACGATGGCATCAATTGCGGAAATATTTGACGAGATGACACGTGAGAAATAGTTTAATGAGCAGTCGCGGGACGCAATAAGGTCAAATTTCGTGTATGGATATGTCAAGGAATAAATTGTTATATTCTTAGACAAGGTGCCCGACGAATTGCCATCTGACAGAGGTATTCGTCACGGGAAAAATGTATACCTCCGAGAACGAAGAACTGTATCTCAAGGCAATGGCCGCTGTCAAAACAACAAGTCATTGCGATCGACGAGCTTTCTTTGCAGCGACAGATGGCTGGTCGTGTGCTCAACGTAAGCCTCTGCATTATAGCCCCACCTTCTGTGTCGTACAGGCAACAAGTAAATGCCACATTGTCTATGCTTTCGATAAGTTAGATGATGCAATCACACCAGCTCAGACTCCGGCATCACGCAAGGAAGTAATCCTTGATGATATGATTGATAGTATCTTTTAATGCGATCTACCTGAACGATGGTCTCTATCTGGTACGTGTTGCCACAAGGTTTGAAAGCTCCCATGAATTTCGACAGAATGGTCACAAATATTCTGCGTCCATTTAAAGAGTTTGCACAGGGCTACTTTAATGATATGTTTCTTCATAGTAAGAGAACAGGTTAGAAGTCTGATGTCGATGTTTATCTTGGTCGTCTTCGTCGAGTCTACCAAATTATGCGTGAAAATAAATTCCACAAGAGTGCATTTTCTTCGCGCCTGAGATCCCCGTGATCGGTTGCTTTGTGGGCTAGAATAACGTTCATGTAGACCCGGAAAGGCAAAGCTATCAATAGCTCGACAATGCCAAACAATATGAAAAGCTGATGTGATTGGCTAGGCTCGGCCAACTTTTTGCATGAACACACTCAGGATTATGCAGCGTTGGTGATTTTCTTAAGAAGAACGTTGAGTGAAAATGGTCAAAATATCACCAGACAGTATCCACCAGATGAAGAAGAACTTATGAGAAGCTCTTGTCCTTCCAAATTCATACCACAACAAGTCATTCTATGTTGTTGCTATCGGTTGTGATATGAAGCACACGATAATAAGGGTCGAGTGCGAGTTAATTCGTATCAGTCGCGACAACTCCTGCCCGCGTAACGGAACAATTCATTTCATTACAAAGGGCTTCTAACGACGAAAATGATTTGATCAAATTCCGTGTGTACTTGCTTGGTGTGAAGCTATTCGCGATCTAAACAGATCATGTCTCGCTACGTACGGCAGTAGAGACTCCTCATTTATCGCTGAGAATGGTTCAATATTTTTGTACAACTTTGTTGTACACTACAAGTCAGGCAAGACCAACATATTAACGCGTTGTTAAGACGTCCAGGCTATGATCCAAAGTCCTGTAGCGAAAGCGTGCACGAGTCATGCCGGCAATACGAAGATGGCAAGATGACTATCGGGCAGGCTTCGATTACAATGCGCAGATAAGTTGCAAGCGTACAAGACTGATGCGAGATGTCAAGATATGTTGGAGAACTTCAAAAACCCTTTCGTCAAAGTACTACGAGGCCTTCCGTCTTGCACAAGTTCGCGTGTTCATCGTTTTGGAGTGCAGAACGGATTGTTGTACTGTGCGGATGAGGAAAAAGCAAGCGTTCTTGCTCCTAATGACGAAGATTTGCGAAATCGTCTCTTATATAAGTTCCATGACTGCCTTCGAGTGGCCTTCTTGGAAGCTAGAAGACGTTAATCAGTCATTCCCGGGGAAACTGTTCGCCACACATGTATAAGTATGTGAGTGAGTATGCGAGGATTAGCAAGATTTGCCAGAAAGTGAAACCATCGGGTAACGTAGGACCCACTTCGGTCATTGGCACTGCCAACTGGCAGCTGGAAGTCTTTGACTATGGTGTCATATTTGGAATTGCGTGCGAGATACATGGACATAGTGACATTCCTTTGTGAGTGGACCGTTTGGCACAATGGTTCATCTTGCGCTTGTTTGGATAAGATCTCTGCCGATAAAACAGCTAAGATCTATGTAGATGTTGTTTTTCGTTTGCATTGCTTTTTATCTCGTTTCTTACCGTGATACCCGTTTCACGTCGAAGTTCTGGTTTGCACTGTTAGGACTATTGGGCACCAAATTATGCATGTCAACTGCGGCACATCCTAAAATGGACGGTCAAAAACGGAAAGTGTGAAATGTATCCGGGGGTCGTAGCGCGCAGTCACACTACGTCGTTCAATGCGTTGAGTGAATTTACGCCAATCACAGAGTTCGCGCTAAGCCACTCCATCATGTCTCGACAGGTCACTCGCCGTTTTATGTGAGCTATGGTATCATCTTAGAGTACCTTCTTCAATAATGGGTGAGGTCTCTACCTTAAGTCGGGGGTGGGCTACGCTACGGAGCCACAGTCAGTCTTTAATGTTGTCACTATGTGAGAAGCGACTTTTAACTTTTTGGACGACATTAAAAAAAATATTGTTTTTCAAAATTAAGTTATGAGGAACAGCACGTCGATGATATTATTGCGAAGATGCAAGCCGTTGAGCGATTTGTTTGAGGCGCAATTGTGAATGCTCGGAGTCTTCACATGCCCCAGCAGATACAAGCAGAGGAAAGTACACGGTAGCGTACACCGTCATTGATCTGATATCACTTAAGACGAGTACATGCCTAAACATGCAGTGCTCAACCTTAGAAGCAAAAAAGCTTTTACCGAAATTCATTGGACCGCTTAAAGTGTAAAAAATGAATTAGTGATACTTTAATTTTGCCTTTCCTTCACGCATGCACTTAAACTCTACAATTTTGTGGGTTGGCTAGAGTCGTATCTTGTGAGTGGATCTGTCGAACCAAATCTACCTATGGTTGATGATCGAGCTGGTCATTAACTTTATTCATTTTTCCACGTTGAGTAGTCAACTCTTTAGTCTGGAGATTCTACTTTGGTGCACAAGCGTTGAAGAATATCGAAGGATGGCTTCTTTACCTACTTCCACAAATGAAGAAGAGAATGGCACTCACCACGAGTTGCTCAAGAGCAGATCCTGCCTCATAAGAGCGCAACCGATGTTCGTGAGCCAGCTCAAGAGACGTCTCGACCTTACGGAGTCAACCGAGTTTATGATTTACCTGTTGAAACCGTATCTCAAAACGGAACTCCGAAGCCGAACATTGGGCGAAATCATCTGCCAAAGAGTCGAACTTTGAGTTCTGCTCTGCCACAAGGCTGAAAACGCTCTTGCAACGATTCATAAGCGCTGAGCAACGCTACTGCATTGCTTATATTTGCTCGCAATGTGCGCCCTTCTACTTTAGAATCGCTTTCACATCCAACGCCACTTCCTTTAATTAGACTTTAACGAGAGCGTCGTTGAGTACTTGAGACAATTATTTAACACGAAGATCGATCAACTCGTCATGGAAAGAAGAAGCTGGGCCATCAACGCTTCTAAAAAAATCGGTGGCGCGGCTTTCCATCGGATCCGGACACGTAAGGACCTCTTGGTCCGCAGCTGCCAGAATCACCTGTAGTGATGCTAAAGGAAACACTTCTACGGCCAGAGCTGTTATTTGCTCGATTGGATATAAAAGTCTTGCCAGCACCGACTCGAATAGCCGACGCTACATTTTGTTTTGTTTCTCTTCCCGAAGGATCCACCTTTGGTGCGATAGACTTGGATGGATCATCCTGATTGTAAATCCATCGCCAACGACAGAAAGGCTTTATGTAGAATCTCTTGGCTTCATCTCGGTTGAGAATGGGGGTAGCGTCAAAGCGTTCTGTTACCGTTTTTTTGCCACTTAGGTGATAAACGCTCTTCACAATTGACTTGTCCGCTTGATCGCTTCGTGTTTGATCAAAAACTGAACTGCTTTGATAGGTCTGCACAGGTACAGTGTCCTTCTGATTCTAAGAAGGGGGTAATGTAATGGGCTACATTTAGCCATGACATGAAGGTACATCAAAATACATTTTGTATGCATTGTGTGTATTCATAATAACAAATAGAATAATGTAGGGTGCCCTACATCGATGTGTAACATGTAGTATGAACTAACAAACATTCGGTGTGTTACAGAATGCTAATTTCTAGTTCGGGATTTGTACTGGTGACGAGATCGACACGTCTCTGTCTTTTGAATAACTGGCTTGCGCCAACTACTTCTGCTGGGAGATTACAGTAAAGCTGAAGCTCAAACCTTACGAAGTTGAAGCTCCATATACACAAGATCGTGTATAAGTTCAAGCTGAGGTCGAACTTTAGTAGACTCTTGACTTGATTGTACAAATCAGGATCATAGGAAACCAAGGTTTTATAAATAAAACCTCCCGAAGCCCTTAAAGTATTTTGTTTGCAGCTGTGAAAGCCATTTACTCATTTAATTAAGTTAAAGTTACTGTTTGAAGCCCATAATCGTGCTTCTTCCCTCCTAGTCGGCACTGTCCTTCATCCTCTACGTTACGAATGCTTCCGCGTGACACAAGCGTGTGTGTTGGTGTCTAAAGGGCTGTTGTGAAAGTGCTCGTTGGCACTAAGTGAAATAAAAGAAGTTGCAGCGGGGCTGCCGTAGCTTTGGTCACCGACCTTTCGCTCTATACTTAGAACAAGTACGAGTTTAGCGGATCGCAATCC
>NW_020187213.1:466585-466728 GCF_900000015.1 Plasmopara halstedii
CACGCTTTGGTCAAGTTTACTTACTTGTGAGGGGCACTTAGTAATTTCAACGGATCATGCCTTCTGTGTACGGTAGTAAATACTTCTCATTTATTGAAGAGAATAGCTCGATGGTCTTTCTACCTTGCGAATTACAACTTCGT
>NW_020187213.1:466738-518573 GCF_900000015.1 Plasmopara halstedii
GCTTAAGACTGCGGAGAAGAACTACTCGGTCTACGACAAGGAATTACTTGCGATGAAGTATGCACTTGTAAAGTTCAGGGTGATTCTGCTTAGCTTAAAGCCGTTTGTGATCTACACAGATCATGCGTCATCAGGCGCTGCGACTCAGTCGCCTTAACTCTCGCAGAGTGACCCTCATTCTTTGCAGAATATACCATCGAGGTGGAGTATAATTCAGGAAAGCAGAATGCTGCACACCTCGGTTCGGAGGCTGGACCGGTGGCGGGTGTTTAAGACGACGTCTTGGAATTCCTTTACCAAAAAATAATCGGATTCGATGGATCCTCCAAGATCAATGATCCACTTCGTGCGTTCGGCGCCAACTTAGTGCCGTCCAGGGCAGCTTCGTCCCGAAGAGACGACGAGTAATTCTACTCCTTCGGTCGTTTAATGACCACCTCGGCAAAATTGCCTGCCTTCAAGTCACCGCTTAACTCTTCGAGGGACATCTCGTCCAGGTCAAGAAGAGCAACCACCGCAAGAATAGCCTCGAGGGTGACGTCGCCGTCTTCCTCTCCCCCATACTGTGGATAAGTATGCTGGAGATATAAACGACTTATTTCAGAGGAGAAGCGTTGCTCCTCTTTTTTTTAGGATGAGTCAGCTAGCAAAGGTACCAATGAAAGCACTGTGTACGATGAGTGGGGTGGTGTCCTCAAGCAATCTAGAAAAATAAGTATTCTATTGCAGGAGTTCCACGTCGTGATGATAAGAAAATTGTATCAGTGTTTTTTCTGGAATCATGAGTGCGTCATTGATATGATATGCTATCTGATCAATAATTAATATTACACTCTGTATTATGCGTACGTAATAGTTATAGCAGTGGCAAATATTACCGACTGAGTGGGAAAAAATGCGCGGCTGACTTGCTTGGAGGCGTCAAGTGATTCCTAGATTTCTAATGATATTTCTATGGCAGACATCATTCACTGAGTACATTACTCTGCGAATGATTTGAATTGCAGGGCCAACTTGAGTGGCATAACTTCTGGAACAAAATATTGGGTAACACATCAATACCCCTTCTCACGTTTTACGGTGTGATGTCATATATGTTTTCATCTTGCGATACACGATACAGGCTTGAAGAGAGACAATCTACCTCTTGATTTAGATTCCACTATCCGCTTCAAAATTATTTAAGGCAAGCATTGCGTGGTGCATGCTTAGAGTGCACATACTTTCGTGGCGTAATTAACGCTTTTTTAGAAGAATTGGCTGCAGAACGGCAAAGTTATTTGCCATTGTTCGTTGGCCTTGTTAATAGATATTTTGACGGCTCGCAAGAAACAAATGGATTTCTTTTACAGCAGTGTATATACCTTGCAAAATGCTATGAGAAAAAGAATTATGCTCAGACTCGGTGTAATGCACTAACATTGCTCGAGGGAAGCAACCGCGTCATGCATATGCAGTGACCAGCTACAACCATACAGTTGTCTATACTCGTACGGAGCACGAAGAAATCGATGTAGACATTCACATTAGACATTTGCTAGCAGAGCTTAGGTATATACTCTAAACAATCTTTTTATTAGCGAAATCCTGTGTATTTGGCCTAAACAGAATCATCCCATTAATTATTTTAATTGGGACATATGGTCTGGTGGCGGATCCGGCACCAACCAAACCATGGTGGGCTGGAAAGTGACTCTGCCCAACATTCTTTTGATAATGGCTTGACATATTCAATTACTTGCGTAAATATTGTGCCGATTAGACTATACTACCCTTTTGTTAATCGTCGTGATACAGAAGACGAACGGTACTAGGCACGACTGAAGAAACTATTTTTAAAGAATATGAATCATGTCACAATGTGTTGATTCGGACTCTTTCAAGACCGAACTAGCCGCTTCGTGTCGTATGTAATGCTTCAGCTTATATTTTAATCCAAGCCGTTATGTTAATGAGCATGAGCAAGTTAACGCCCTCGATTCTCGACAGCTCAAAACTGCAAAGATTTTTTTGGATAATTGTGTGAAATAGAGTGTGTTCTTACCGAGTTCATAACGCTCCGACTTGGCGCTACGATATTGCGATCTTCACAGGATATGCATCGGTGCGACCAGCGACGTCATCACCACCTCTCTCAAAAACTTGGTAAATTAGAATTTCTCTTAGCTGAGTATACGCTCGAGATATGGTAGACGCTTGGTCGACTTAAAGCTGTGGCGACCACACAATTCTGTTGCTCCGACCATGACGTGTGTCACGTCACGCTTGTGGATTTGCGTATCGCAGATGTAATGCGTAAGTCCACGTATGAAAAATTGCGCTGTTGAACGCTTTGGAAAACACAAAGCAATCAAACTGAAATGTCGCTCCGTTCAAGCGCGTGTCTGCACACCTCCACCGCTATTTCTTATCCTAAGGTTGCTGCATTATAGCATGGTCTCAGCGTACAAAATACATTGTGAGACAATTGATTAACTTTCGTGGCCACTCTAGATGAAAACAAAAATAATGCGCAGCTAGCGCGATATTCTGGTGGCAAACATGTATTAGGTAGTATTCCCTTACGTGCTCACGTGAAAACACGTCCGTAGTCGGATGCGTCGGCTTTTATGGCTGTGCAGAGTGATGACAAACCAAACGTATGGACTTCAGTTCTGTCTTAAGAATCATGAGCCCTAAATATCGGTATATTAATTTTGAACCGTCTGAGCAAATCAGCTTGTTTTGTTGCTTTCATTTATATATATTTAACCTAACCACAAACACCATTCGCTACAAAACTTTAAAGCAAGATGCGCATGTGGTGGGGCTTACACGGAATTGTAATCCAAGTAAGTGAGCGGTGTGGGTCGATATTATTAGCGATCATCGATATGAGGCAAGACTTCATCCAACTACTCTTTCAAATATTGCAATATCCTCAAATCTACTTTTTAGCGGAATTGTTAATTTGCAAATTAAAAATTTAAGTTCTCGTTGATTTTTTTAATACTCGATTAAGCCACTGAGCTTGGTTGATACCCAGTGGCGTGGGTCAAGTGGTCAATGCTTCTGGACCTAACGGTGTGTGGCGCGGGTTCGAGCCCCTCAGCGAACAAAATCGCAATCGAACCAGACATGCAAGAAATGTCGGCTGCATGCAAAATATTACCGACAACAGCCAATAAGGACTTCGGGATGGCGACTCGTACAGAAATAAACAATCTTGATACCCCAGCGGAAGGAAGCAATGTAATATCTTAGTCAGGGCCGAGTAGGTATAGCCATGTTATAAGATAATACATAGCAACTTTCAACTGAGCTCGGTCAATACTAGGGCGTACGTCGGCTTATCACGAATTAGGTTACAATGCTCGCTTTACACGATTATCGCGATTTGCTGAATGGTAAGCCGAGGTAATGGCACACATCGTGCCTAGGTATGGTGTAAGCATTAAAAGTAAGCAATTGCGTCTTGACTTCTGAGCCTTCATTTTTTGTTGCGCTTGATTATCATAAAAATTTGATTTTTTTGTTGGCATCTACTTCACTGGTCTTAATGTCGAGCACCAGACTCTGAGCAACATTATTGTTTGCTATAAAGCTGAAAGTTTAGCTTGTAGCAGTAGTGATGACGGTGAAGCAAAGGCTCAACCGTCCCCAATCACTGAGCCAAATTCTGCTTAAATTATCGATCCGGTTTTCAGCTGGTTGGGATACCTATATCCGACCGACCCGTACTTGTAGCTCTTGTAGCGCATAACAAAGACGACCAGTTTTCCACAACAGACGCTTATTACCTTACGCGGTACCCTCGGGGAGTCTTGACCTGTTTGGTCATGGATAACAACTCGCGCAAGAGTTTCTCTCTATTGATAAAAATGAGCGCTTAGTGACTGTGCTGCAAAGCGGCGAAATGCTCTCAACGGATCGACTCTGGCGGTTCACAGCCATAATCACGACGTGATATATACTTTTGAAAGACGCTGTGACTATCGCGCTAGCAGGCAAGCAAGTAGAGCTTACCAAGCAAGTAGAGCTTACCAAGCAAGTAGAGCTTACCAAGCTTAGTTCGCTAGCTGGTATTGAATCGAATCTAGTCGTCAGCCCGTTTCATCGCCTATGCCTCAGGTACTAGTACTGTGTGCGCAACCAGAGCAGACTGCCTTACAGAAGCGTTAGAAGCATGTCAGCTCCCATGGATGTGTATGGTGACAGCTTAATACACGCACTCTTGCGCGAAGGTAGCTTTAACTTGAGGCTTGGTCTTCTTGCGTAGCTGTCGTACGCATCCCTCTAACTACAACCCTGTGTGGATCTCTTGATCAAATGAAGTATGAATATACTATAGGTGGTATTCTACTCCAAATCTCAAACTTAAATAGAAATAAATGAGCCTAACTACTACTTAGCATAGCGCACACAAAGTCAATTAGTAACTCAGTGTGTCCACACAAATTGTGTAATGGACCAACCACCCCATTACACCACCCCTACCAAAAAAAGACGTACACATGTCCAATAATAACAGTGGTGCCTGAAAGAAGATCTTGTACTAAGGACGTCAAACACGACATTACGAGAGACGCTGACGCGAGAGACATATATATGGAAATAACGCTGAGTGGCTCCTCTCAAGCCTGGCGACAGCGACACGCCCGTGGCAAAGATACGAGCACGCCAAACTGCCATTCTCGGGAAAAACTTGCCGTGGAGCGACGTCAGCGTCAAGCGGAGTCGCCAACACAACCAGTGCAACAGGAAATGATGGCGCCTGCAAAGTCGGACGGCGACAAAGAAGACAACACCTCTGTTTGGTCTTCTCCACAAATTAAAGCGTTGAAACAATCCGCCACAAATCTATACATCGAGTCGAGCAACGACCACATGTCGACGGATGACCATGAAGAGCGTTGCCGAAGCAAAAAACATCCAAGGGTCAGCGACTGCGCCTACATCTCAAACGAGTGCGCCAACGGCGACGATGCCAGCAGCCCGCACCAAACGTGGAGAACACGCTTTGCAATCAATGTCGAATGATGCACGTGGCACATTCCACAGCTTCCAAGACAAGCGCTGGTATGAAGATCAAACTTGAAGAACCTGAGGAGTCCCCTGTGTCGTAGAGATATAGTGGAGTATCCACCACCAGCTACGTCACTGCATTCGTCGTCGTCGAATCCTATCGTTGGATCTTAAGCGATGGGACAAGTTTCTCTTACGTTTCGGCTCCATGTGGAGCCAGTGGGGGCTTGCAACCTCCCACTCGCGACTACATCACTGCAACCAGCAAGGTGTTGTGAGTGTGGTTCCCACGAGCTATCCGAATCCGCATAGCCGAACCATTTCACAGGAGGCTGTAGCTCCACACGATGTCGTCGATGGCGTTTTCGTCGGTGCTACGCTTGCCGATGAGCGATGCATCGATGCGACTAGACAGGGTGGTGGCATCCTCGGATGCAAATGCGAGCGCGATCCCGAGGATTGGTCATTAAATGTCGAAGGTGACGAAATCACTGCTGGCTGAGTTCGCCATTTGGTGGTGAACGTTCGCACAGCAATATCTGCTTTGTGGACGGAAGCCGCTCGGCTTCAAGCGGAAAATCGACGTCTTCATGACGAAGTTCATCAACTTCAGAGTGCTGTGGCACAGAGTGATTCGACTCTTGGGTTTCAATGGCGCGTTCGTCCTCGTTCACGATCTTTGTCACTGGACTACGATCAACCTCGCTCGTACAATCCGTATGGTTGGAGTATTACTAAGGTATGACTTGAGCAAACCGACGTAAAACGTTGAATGGATACAAATTCAGCTTGGTAAGTCCCATGTTTATGCATTTCCAGAAAACCTTAAAGAGACCGATGTATCGGGGAAGGATCTTGGAAGATCCTAGACTAGAGACGGCAAGGTCAGCCATGGTCTTGGTACTGATGAGTACATACTCACCTTCGTTGAATACTCGTGTGTTTCCACGTCCATGCGTATCAGCACTAGATTTCTGTAAATCTTGCTAATTCTTGGTGGTCATCTCTAGGCGAGTGCCTAGTAAACGAAATAAGTTGTCCAAAAGTCCACTGTAAAGCGCGTATCACGGTCGGATACGTTTAAATCTGGTAATCCATGATGTCGAAAGACATGAACAATGAATTATCGAGCGCATTGTTTCACAGTAACAGAAAAAATCCGTTTTAGCAAGGTGCACCTCGCACAAACGTCTTCGAAGCCCAAAACACGATTATGCGCTACGGCATCAGGGGATACCTCATAGTAAAGTCCGAACTGACGGACTGTCAGCATCCTGCTGGTACTGACAGACTCTTCAATGGAACCTGAATTTGTGGGGAGGTCGTTACGCGCTGGCATACGTCACACGTAAAAGGTACTTCTCAACCCAAGCATACATTTTAAGCCGTGTGCAAGCGCTGCATAAGTCTTTTTTAGACGACTATGGCCTGCGGTAGGCATATCAATTACTTCATACACCAAGTTGTGCTTTGGGTCTTCGTTGTTGGGTACGAAATTCGTGTACTTGGTAGTACAACAATCCGTCCTCGAAGGATTATCGATGGGATAGACAGCGGACCCGCGGGAATATGTCGATAAGACTGAATTTTTCTTAGTGGTCAATCAATTAAGGATAGCAGCACAGGCTGGGTCGTTTGGCTACATTTGTCCTATGATGTTGAACACGCTGAATGTAATTTGCGAAGTCACAGAAATCTCGTAATTGGGACACCGAGATAAAGCAACCGCTAAGACATTTAATTTGCCTGGCTTATAAGGCACTGTAAAGTTAAATTATGCAAATAAATGACAACGAACGTGGCGTTCGCGTCGCTGTACACAGTGATGTGTGGTTGATATAAACGACGAATGGCTTGAAACCCAAGAGGTGGATATTTCGTTGCTAACAATTTCTTGTCGTAAGCGGGGTGATTCCGTTCAGCTGCCTTGACTGATACGATGTGACACATTTTTGAACTTAAACATTTTGCTGCAGCAATGCACATCCGATCGTAAAGTCAGAGGCATCGTACTATAACGGGCGTGCCATGTCTGCATAGTTCTCGGTATATCGATACTAAGAATTGGCCAAGCTCAAACATTTTTATCGAATCATTCAATTAGTTGACGTCGGCCATTCCGAGATCGCTTTAATTTTCAATGTCTGCCCGAACAGCCGACAAAGCAACCAAAAACTGGTACTTCTTATGCGCTTATAATGCATTTTTTAATGTTGGCAAATATCCGATACTTTGTCATACACGCCAATACCTGTTCCAGGTGTTCGAGATGGACTTGAAAGATAGATAGGCCTGTTTCGGATTTCAAATGGGCAAAAGGGTCGTCGAAAAACGTCGACGCAAGCGATCGCAAAGGACAACATGAATTTGAAACGTGACTGTACAACGTCGCTGGCGCAAAAAGCGAGTCCTTGTGTAGCGGGGCTGCTGTAGCTCTTTGCTTAGAGGAAGCAAAGGTAAGGTCACCGACCTTACGTTCCTTACAAGGACTAGTACGAGTGCAGCGGATCGTAATTAGCTGCCACCAAGAAAACTTGAAACCTTATCCAAGGCGAATGAACTCTTCTGTTCAGTAGTGAAACTGTGTTTACTTGTTTTAGTTTGCGGCAGAATTGCCAATTTCTAAAACACTAGGTTTATCTAATTAATATAGCAATACCTAATTTATATACAAAACCTAATTAATTTGCATAACTACTGGCAATCCTGTCACGTAGTAACTTCTTGTTACAGTTTAGCCACACCATTGTGTGATTGCACTAACTTGTGCAATCCACACCTAAGTACGGTCACACCATCTTGTGCACCCGTCCTTTCACACCAGGGTACTTGTAATCTTGTGGCATCACAAGCCACTCCCATAGCATACCACTAGGTGCACTTATTGCTGTATATGACTTCAATGAAGTTTAAAACTTGACATTAGCCATCTAATAAATTAAGCATGCTAAAGCGTTTCAAGCTAGTCATTATGTTGATGATGGGATCCTTGTGAAGAATAGGGGTTTGTGCTGGCAAAGTTTTGGCGCTCAACTTGTTGGTGCGTGTATAGTGCGCAACGTTGGCGCACTGTGGATGATCTACTCTCTCTTACCCTCCCCTGTTGCTATTTAGCAGCAAAGAGCAAGTCTATAAACTCGGATTGCTCAGCTAACAATGACCATTGACGCAAGAGCAGACATCCTGCACCTGCTTAGATCTTGATCTCGAGTCGTATACCACGATCTGGCGAGAGACCACTTGAGAGTTCCGGACTAAAACACGTTTACGTGTACTTGAAACAAGGGCGAAATAAGATTCGTACAAAATTTCTGAAAATCATTGATTCGCGTCGCGATTCAAAAAATACTGTTTCGACGACACTTGGATCCAAGACAGAGGACGTACAACCTCTTCTGTCGCTGCGCTTGCACGTCGAATCATAACTATTTCGGCGAGCCCGCTATTCATTAGGTCCTCACGAAGTCTAGGGAAAGTTAGTTGTTCCAGGCTAGTGAGAGCAGATTTTTGATAGTGGGGCCATATAAGCCTGGTCGAGTACTGCGCTCACAACTGAGTCTTAGTGGTCTGAACCACTAGACCATCAGCTTCCATTGTGGATTCGACTACGGGAGCGATGGTGTCCACGGTAGAAATATCTACCGGAGCGTTGTAACTCAGCTTGTGGGGTTCCGCAGTAGTTCTATCTACTGGAGCTTTAGCCTCCTCGGTAGTTTGTACTATCATAGTATGACGTGATCACAGTAGCGTTAGCTGCTGGAGTCCAAATCTACACAGTAGTACTCCCTACTGATGTAAATAGTGTTTCCACACTAGCATAGCTGTTGGAGCTGTTGCTTCCACAGTAGATTTGCCTACTGGAGCAACACATGCTTCCACGGTAGTGTCATCTACCGGAGTATTGGCTTCTACAGTAGTTTCAACTACTGGAGCATAGTAGGCTTCTACAATAGGCTTTTTATTAAGTGGTCTCACATTAGCTCGCTTTCGTAGCGTAGCGAGCTTTCACGATGAATCTAATCATCAGAGCGAGAGCATCCATAATAGCACTGACTACTGGAGCAACAGCTTCCACGGTAGGTCCGTCTACCGCAATAACTTGTTTTGACACAACCGGTGTCGCGAACCGCACCTTCTTGGTAATTTGTGGCCTTACTATGTCGCAAGCGCCAACACAGTGAGCCTATCTTCGATTGTGAAGGTGCTACACTGGTGGATAGCCACAGAAGGGCCATGACGTCTGTGGGTATGACTTCCACCCGGTGAGCTACTCTTGATCTACCTGCTTTTCCAGGCTGGTCTTCTAACCAAGCATATTTTAGTATGAGATCATACCAATCATCCATGTCGATGTTGAAGAACGTCGACTTGAAGGCAAAGCATGAGAATCTGACTCCTAGATCGACTTAAATTTTCTGCTGCGTAACAATTGCACCCATCGCAATACGAACATGACTATTACGATTCAGCAACGCACATACTGCATCGAAGAGAAGCGGATCTCCGCAATACTTTTCTTAAGAGCTTATAAAGTTGGCGCTCTAAAGGCAATAAGAAGTCTGAAGGGTCTTTCAAATTTCTTTACCGTTGCCGAAGTAACGAGAAGGCCTTCCTTCTTCTCCCCCTTCGTGGAAAGTAGAAACTTTTTTGGGGCCAGCGGCTTTCCTTGCACATATTAGCGCAGGCAAAATTCGCTGGTTCCTCCCTTGTAGGCAGCCCCGCACCTACTAGACCTGCGCGTTTTTCGACGACACTAGAAGATGTAACAACATCGACCGCTGCGAAAATTGGCCAAACGGCGACCATGTTGGCTGGCTCGACGCCATCTTCCTTGCCCAAGAGTAAGGTATACTGGCAATACTCCAGTAGAATTGGACCTACATATCTTCGTCGGGCTGTCCCGTTCGAAGTGGCGCACTGAGCCAGGTTACAAGTAGGCGATCAATCATAAACAGGCCCATGGGTTCGGGACCACCTCTTGACGGCGGCTGCACGTCGGCGAGACCAGTGTGTAAACCTCGCGATTGTCACTAAACCTGATCCTCCAGAAGGGCGACGAAGATTGCATCTTCAAGCTTGGTCGGTTGTCGATGAAATTCTTCAGTCTTTTGAGGCCGATTTTGAGTACGTCCAAACGGTGACCATCACGTCTTCCGGAATCGGATTTTCGGCTAGCGACAGTCGCAACTTGCGAAATTTTTAGTTTGCAGTCGTAGTTTGAGTGCTTACCATAGCGACAACTCAAAAACACCACACGATGTTTGAACGCCTCATTCGGCAGACGAAACATCTTAGCCATCGATTCTTGGAAGAAATTTGAGGAGGAAAACTGACGACGATATTTTGATCTTCAATTTTAAAGCCCGTTATGGACAGCACCTTGCATATGCAAAAACGCAAATATAACCTTCTAGCGACCCTGGTGAACCAGCACTGCCGCCAATATCATATCCACTTGGTGGAAACAAAAGTTGAGGTTTCATCTCTGCTTTCCGATGAAAGGTTGAACCGCAATCTTCAGCAGTATTGGGGTGACTTCGTTCCGTGGCGATGGTGGCATCTTCACCTGGACAACCGGGGTCGGTGCAGTCGGGAGAGACAGGGCAACACGATCACCATGTGCTCAATGATTGTCGGCTCCGACGTAAGGGAAGTTGTAATTTTTGTCAAGACTTGTTCAACAACTCACAAGCCATGAAGAGGTGGACGTGCTTCTTGACCACATCTTGTTCGTGACACAACAGGCTTCACCTTCGAGGATCTAATATATATTGCCGACGACGGCCCATTCCGCGTCTGATAGTTGGAGTGGTTCAACGGTGACAGTTGGGCTGGGAAGTCAGTCTGGTAGCTGGAATCGGACATCTTCAATGTCGTTGGTGGGTTGACCACAAGTTCTATTCGGTGTAACAGACAAGCTGGTTACACGCACTCTTGCGCGGAGGTAGCTTTACCATGAGGCTTGGTTTTCTTTCTTACCTGTCGTACGCGCTTTTTCAACCACAACCGTGTGCGGATCTTCTGATCAAGTTAAGATGACTATATTAAAGTTGATTTAGTCCTGATCCAATTTTTAAGCTAAAATAAAAATAAATGTGTTTCATTGTAACCACCTACTAATTAGTGTAGTGCATACAAATTTAAATAATAATAATGGGCCTACCACCCCACCACAGGACGGGGTGGGGCATGTCGATGTAGACTGGGAAGAAGGTGGTTTGGAAATGTTGGCACCAGGTAAGTCTCTTCAAATATATATTTTTTATCTGCGGTATGGTATAAATTTAATAGAGAAGTCCACCAAAGGTTCCAGTCCCTTCACTTTGATCGCCAAATTATATGCCTGAGCAAATGGACAAAAAGCGAATATTTGATGTTGAATGTGCATCAAGAAGTCACCATTGTAACCTCAAAGCTGACGCAAAGCACTGTTTTAGGCATAAATCATGCATTGGAGTTCGTACAAGTTTGAATTCATCAGTCCTAAATACAATACTTTTGATGCGAACAATTGTGTGGAGCAAGTACTCGAGATGGAATGCGGTTTCACCGATATATGTTTATTCCTGGTGTTAGTTGCTGTTCAATTCAGAAAGTATTCGATTTTTGATGAACACTGACGTAAGGTAGGTTCAAACATTGCTATTGATTTGCAAAAAATTTGTGAAGGATATCCCACACCGTAAATGAAGGCGCTTTGTCTAATAATCAGTTGGTAACAGTTTGTTATGAGCATGTTTAACATGGCGCCGCCAAAATTTGGAGTCGAGACAGAGGCAGTCATGTTAGCAAAATGTTTGCCTATAGTTTGGCAAACAGCTCATATAATATCCGACTGCTCGCGCTCTGCACGTTTGAAAGTGTGGCTAACGTTTAAACATACTCGCGTACCTGAAATAAAGCTCTATAGCTGTATTAATAAGGTTAACAATCGCGGTCCCCGAGGCCAGACCAGCAATCTCCAGGATGCGCAGCTCAAAGTACTCACCGAGGTCAGGAGTATATCACTGACTAGCACAAGCGGTTAAAAATATTGTTTATTGAAGTCAAAACGCACCACGACAACATTGGAAATGCTGTTCTACCGCGTCTCACTATTGAAGATTTGGATTCTGTACCGACCTAGCCACATTAATCTGATGAAAATGATTCACAAAAATACCACTTGCCATTAGCCCCTTTCTGGCGCAAAAGACGAGCACCAAGCAAAGGATTTTCACTTTGGGTTCTGCGCATATGATACCGTCTTTGATTCTCTTTTATCTTCGGGTAAGCACTTTCAGCGTGCCACGCAAAATTTGGCAGCAGAAGCCACATTAATCTCACGGCGAGCTATCCAATCTGCTGTCATTACGTCATGATATTTATATAACGATTAATATTATTGTTCATAGGATCTTCAAGGATATAGGCTACACTCCGCGCACTCAGCACCACTCAAGAGCGTCGATAAAAAACTTATCGATGACCTATAATGTGCTCATCTTTTGATCGGGTACTAACTGTACCAGCTCAGTCGTAAATTACTTGCACACTTTCGATAAAAGGCTACTTAAAACAAACGAGAATTCCTTTGGACTGATCACCTTATCAATAAGCCACTGCGTGGCAGGACTGCCAGTATTTATGCATTTTTATTAGGTCTTACTAACTTTAGTCAAACCATTGTGTGGTCACACCATCTTGTGTGACCCTTTCCTTTTTACCAGGGTACGTGTTACCCAGTTACAAGTAGTAGGAAACCCCTAAGCATTGTAATTACCCCCTTCTCTCCTCTTGTGCTAGCTCTGATTGGGCTCTACGAGTTTCATTTAAAAGGAGCTGTGATGTGGGGGAGTCATTAAAACGGTTCGATTGATAGCTAATCTCTACCTTATCCCTGTATGAAGTTGTTGTCGATGAGAATTATTGGGGAGCATTGGCTTAGAAAGTCCGTGTCAACAGCCCCGAAAGAATGGGTTTGTAGGCTCCACCCAGATTCAGATCGAGAGCCTTTCAAGTAAGATGATCTTTCAACTTTATTGGTGTCATGTACTTTTCAATTTAATCTACTTAAGCTCAAACAATTTTTTAGTATCTGGAATTGAATGACTATCCTCGAGGGCCTATTTCTTGGAGAGCTTTCACGACGTAGTGACAATTACTTAAACACACGTGAAGCTTCGGGGTCGAAGATGTGACGTGTGATAACGCGATTCTTGGCGCAAAATCGTGTCAAAGATCGGTTGCCTTGCGTAACGAAGCAATAAATTTTGAGTACACTTGCATTCGTGCGAAGCACGAAGCGAAATTGGAAAGAAAGTTGATTTTCCGAAATGGCGTCGTCATATTGTACTAGAAAAGCTTTTGCCGAGTGGCGATTTGGTCACACTTATAACAACCTAACATACAGCCACGCTTCCAGTAAAAATGCCAATTCAAAGCGTAGACGTGCTGCAGGATAGCATGGTCTGTTAAATCCTGCCCTTCAATTTCTTTACTGTTTGATATGAACCATTGAAAGTTGAGACTTTTTCCGTCTTGGCGGACCTTAGCGATTCTTGGATGAGACGAGGAACAGAGTAAACCCTATTCAGGTGCTCTATCCGTTGTTACTGTGTCTAAAAAGGCTATTTATGCTTTAGCGTTGCTCAATTTTCCGATAACACAGCTGATAATATTGCATCGTGCACTTTTTTGACGACATTTTGTCTAAATTCGTGCTGATCACGGAAAGTCCGTCGTAAATATAGCTGTCAAACACTTGCTAGCGGCGCTTAAGTCGTTGCGATTGAGAAACGTTTTTTTTTCAGCATAGACAGTATCATCGTCCATTTCTTTACTGCCTTAATGTGGAGCATGGTCTGCAGACTAGCTCTGAAATGTAAGACCATAGTAGATCATTCAGTGTCACTACATAAAAGCTTTGAGATAGTAACTGAGTCTATCCAACTCATCGCACGAGTAAGTTACTGTTACGCAGCATAAACCCTTACTAATCAACTTACAAAGAGATCTCAAATGATGTTCGGGAAAGAAGCAGCCTTAAAGTCTATGGCAGGAGGCCTCGTGTGTGTCTGAATGCTGGCCTTCCAAGACCAAATCGATCATTTTACACCGTCTGCAATTCGTAATTTTTTTACGGGGCTTACTTTACTCAAACTGGATGTTAATGGACATGAATCTGTCATCGTGTTTGATTCTTGGCTGCTCAATCGGTAAAAAAAGTAAAAGTATCTTGTTCACGACAATGGGCCACTTGATAAGAATTATGCTCTTGTAACATCTGCTTGGCTCTGTGCTGTCATTTTCTGAAGTAATTGTGTGCAACGCACAGAACGTATCCTCCAGAATTCCTGTCGAGAGTGGAAAAATGGGTATTTTTTTGCCAAGTATAACGTCACCGCAAAGTGTGCGGGCGAATTGGTTGCAATTTCGTTTTAAACCATGAACGTTGCATGTCACATTAGACACGGCGTGTACCAACAATACATATTCCGGCGTATGGATCGAATTTACTCTGAAGAGACGAGGGTACACACGTGCTCGTGTATCTGAACTATGTCTGAAACGTGTTAAGAAAAAACGCTTCTGCATCATGTCGGTGCCCCTTAACACTCGACTGTTCTCGTATGAGTGTTGTCAGTTGGTTTGCATAGACAATATATATATGGTGTACCAAAAAGTTAGTCTGATAATATTATTATCATCTGTGGACCGTCTGAGCAAGATGAATCATATCAGCGAGAGGAAACAGCCGACTTGTCAATTGTGTTTCCGATAGTCGAGGCGCTCCAACCACAGAAAGTACTCATGCGGCAATCGCCGCAATTTTTACAGCGACTTATCGGGCTAACCGTGTGGTCTAGATCCAAACTAATTGTCAACGGAGGTATAATTGTTGAACTGTTCAAAATAAATGAGTCTTTTAGCCAGGTTGTTGGCTGCACTTTTCTGAGAATCAAAATTTGTGAATGTACTTTTGGTTTCTGTCCTGGCCAATGCGCTTTGCACCAGACCTTTGTGTGTACTTTACGTCCTGCGAGAAACGGTAAATGTAGCATTGAATGCGGAACACCATCAGATCCACAAGCATACATAAGATGAGGGGGTGAAGGACGAGAGGCGATAAATCTTAGTCGAGCTCCAGACAAAAAATGAGATACAGTTTCTCGGTATCCGCAGGTCCAACATGATTGCAACTTACGTCCTTTGTGTTTCGTGCGCTCCGAATGAGATGTATACATGGTAGAGCTCCCACGGTAGGTATACCCCGTGGGGGAGACCTACCGAATTTTCAATCCTGCAAGTCGGCTTACTGGGAGGCGCTGCATTCTTTGAGCTCATAGGGTCCACTTCACTGGGACTTAGCGTTTGAAGGAGCGACGATCCCTGAAAAATGTGAGGCTTATAGCGAGACCTGTGATGGATTCAGGGGTGTCATTGAACTATGTTGGACGAATTGCAGTCCATATAGCTCAAAGAATGCGAGAATATCAATTCATGTTAAGGATAAATATCGTTTTGCAATGAAGATTCGTTTTGTGTCAGAGGACCTTTGAACAATTACATAAAAACCTCGATGCTTTGATAGCGCATGGTGCTGCTTGCTGTTAGTCAGGACACGATATGCGATGTCACTTAAGGTATGGTATGGCTCGGAGGTAAGAGGCATTAGAAGTAAAAAGACTGGGGCATCACGTTCCGCACACATATTGGTGCTTTTACAAGTCATCAATTTCTCTTTGCTAGAAAACAGAGACGCTATCGGTGCGGACACGATTCTGCGAAACATTAATAGCTGATCCTAGAATTGGTCGCGATTGGTGGCTGTTATTTTGCTAAGAGTAGCTCTCTCATCCTGTCCTTCTTTGGTTTAAAAGGGCTACTGCTGATCGTGTCCCTTACGGATATTTTCTTTCGGGACGCATAACGATCGCTATGTGCTGCGGTCGAATGAGGTTGCGGCTTGCTTCTGCTGATACAAAGAAATAGACCCAATTGTTTCAGGCTCTTGAAATTAAATCAAGACAGATAAAGAAATTGCGCTGACACTGATTCGCTAAGATGCTGATATCATTCAACAAGATCGCGAAAGACCTATAATGGTTAGCATTTTTACAATGTTTCTGAGAAATAGTTTTATTTAAATTTGAATGTAGAAACCATCAGCCCATATTTGCAACGTTATAATTTTTGCACTTGTGTAGCTGATATTTTCGTAAAATTAATGTCGTCGCAGTCGAACAGTGATGGCCCACGTGAGGTTGACACCCTTCGCGTATTGATCTCCACAGACAATCACCTGGGCTATGCAGAAAAGGATCCTGTACGTGGCGATGATTCATTTCGTTCTTTTCGCGAAATCTTGCAGCTAGCACAGCGTGAGCGCGTGGACCTGCTTCTTCTAGGTGGCGACCTATTTCACGAAAATAAGCCAAGTCGTCATACGCTGTACGAAACAATGCGTCTGCTACGAGCTTATTGCATGGGCGATGGTGCGGTTAATTTTCAAGTTGTGAGCGACCAAAGCGTCAACTTTCCTAACTTTGGCGTTGTGAATTTCGAGGATCCCAACTACAATGTGGAACTGCCTATCTTTAGCATTCACGGAAATCATGACGATCCCAGTCGAGAAGGTGGAGGAACTGCCACGCAATCGCTTGCGGCGTTGGATCTCTTAAGTGCTGCTAATTTGATCAATTACTTTGGTAAAAGCGAGAAAGTGGATGCAGTTGAAGTATTTCCGGTTCTCCTTACGAAAGGGAATACAAGAGTGGCGGTATATGGACTAGGGAATATGAGAGATGAGAGACTAAATCGGATGTTTGCTCAGGGAAAGGTGGTGTTCAGAAGACCGGCGGAACATGCTGAGGAGTGGTTCAGTATCTTTGTGGTGCACCAGAACCGAGATGATAAAGGACGAGGCAGTAAAAATTGCGTTCCAGAAAGTGTAATACCAAATTTTATTGATCTTGTGGTCTGGGGACATGAACACGAATGCCAGATTGACGTTCAAGAGAGTGTCAAAGGTGATTTTTTTATCACGCAGCCTGGATCATCGGTTGCGACATCGCTTGTAGAAGGAGAAGCCAAGCCTAAAAATGTTGCTGTCGTCGAAATCAATGGCACAACCTTTCGCATGACAAATTTTGAGCTGCACACGGTACGACCTTTTAAGATAGGTGAAGTGATTTTAAGTGAAGTTGAGGACTTGGAGCCGAACGATCCCGATGTTACAGAACGTATAGGAGAATACTTAGAGGGGAGAGTGATAGAATTATTACAGGAGGCCGAGGTGGAGCAACAAGAGCGGCAGAGAAAGTATGCGATGGACTATGAACAAAAGCAGCAAGAAAGTCCATATCCGTTGCCAGAGGCTTCAATCGGGCAAATAAACGAGAAGGTTCTGGTGCTCATTCGATTACGCGTGGAACATACCGGCTTTCCTGTGCTAGTGAATCAACGTTTTGGTGCAAAGTTCGTGGGTAAAGTGGCTAACCCCAATGATATTTTACTATTCCACAGGCGAAAGAAAGATCGTACAAATGCTTCAGACAAAAAGACTGGTATGGAACTAGAGAAATCCTTACTCGGGCGTCCTTTAAAGCCGATTCCTTTAGCGGCAGTGACAATTGAGGACATCTTAAGCAAGCAATTGTGTGCACCTGAGCGAAAACTCGTACTTCTTCCAGAGGCTCAACTAGGAATTGCGCTAGAAATGTTTACACTGAAGAACAACTCGTCAGCTATCCAAGAATTTGTGGATGGCGTACTCGATGCAACACAACGCGAATTGAGTTCTAAGAGTGACGCAAAATCGACACGGGATATTCTTAGCGTTGTCGAAAAAAAGAAAGAAGAATCCGATGCGTTGCATCTACTGCAAAAGGAAGAAGTCGAGTTGACGAAGGCCGATTCTGAAACGGCTTCGTTGAATAATAGATTTCAATCAAGACGAACCGCGCCAGATAATGATGCTTCGATTAAGCATCGTCATGGGCGGTTTGGCACACCGCGATCTTTACGGGAAAAAGAGGGAACCTCAACGAAAAAAGGCAAACAAAACTCAGTTTTTTCCGACCTTGAATGTGACAGCGATACGAGTCCACGAACAAAAAAAGCATGTCAAAAGGTTTCATTCCGATCCACACGAAATACAAAAAAAATTGAAGATGTTTTACGATCAGATGAGGAGGAAGATTTTGTAGATGCAACTGCTGAAGATGATGGTGACGAGGACTTTAAGCCAGAAGAGTTTTGTGAGGATGAAGAAGAAATGACACCGCGACCTTCAATCAGGTCACGGTCAGCACGACCAATGAAAGTAAAAAAAGGTACAAAGAGGTTGCGCAAGAGAAGGAGTGATCTTGACGAGAAAGGTGATGATCATGAAATTGATCTGCCCAATAGACAGAGTAGAACAAAGCGTTCCGCTCCACATGACTCACAAGCAAGCGTGGTGTTGGATCTGTGCTCAGATTCTAGCCATGAAGATGAGCAAAAAAAGACCAAAATACCCCGACGACACAAGATCGACGAGTTGTTCAAGAAGCAGCAGGAGAGATACGATGACGATGATGTAGAGGAAGATAAGCAATTTACACAACTTGCTGACGCCCGCGGCCTCGGCCCCTCACAATCCCAGTCTGAATCGCTTGGAACTCACGCCCGCTTGGTAGGCTCTGCGCGGCGCAAATTGCCTTTGTCAATGGTGGCTGCCTCGCAATCTCAGTCTCAAGAAATGAAACGTGAAAATTCCTCATCGATTGCTCGCAAAAGATGGGGTCGCTCTCGTCGTTAGCAGCAGTATTTGTAACATTTAAAGACAAAGAACAAAGTGACCAAACTTAGCTATGCACATCACTGATCGCTTTGCGAATTGTTTGTGAGTATAGGGCTCTATCGTTTCCCTCGTTGAAACCATTCAAGTCCTATTGATATACACTCATTGCTTTATCAAAGTGTCTCTTAATAATCTTTCAATCAATCGAGTCATTGTAATAAAGAATCTAGTCGGTGCTCTCCAGCAACTCTTGAGGTGGCGTTTTGGGCAAACTTGAGTTCAGCTCCTCATCCTTGGTAGAATCCTGTCGCACCCAAGTCTTGTTTTGAAAGCGTGGACGCATCTGCGATGAAAAGTATGGATTACGTGGCGTGTAGGCTGGCGCACCAGTATTTGTATTGGCGTTGAATTGGGCTAACTCTCCTGGTTCGTCCGATTCTGGCTGGTCTCCCTTATCTTTTGCTTCTTCAGCCTTAGCAACATTTGGGTTAACCCACTTGCGGTTCTGAAAAGGTCGGGCACCACGCGGTCCATTCTGCATAGGTTGAGGGTAGCCGCGACCACTGAACGGTGGGATCCCTTGAGGAGGAAAGCCCATGACATACGGGTTGAATCCTGGTGGAGGGTAAAACATGGGACCACCAAATGGCTAATCATTATAAAAATGGTAAGAGTCTCATCGGACGAGGTAAGCAAGTATCAACGTGGTAGAGATACGTACCGCAGGGTAACCACCAAAACCCATCGGACCGCCCTGAAACCCCATGGCTGGACCCATTGGCCCGTAGCCTTGTTTGCCATTCATATCACCTGGCGGTGGCAGGGGTGGTGCCGCGTCATCATTCCTTGATTTTTCCTTGCGTCTTGCACTGTTCATGTCATGATCTTGATCATTTCTCCGATTGTGATGTCCATCACTGTGCTGCTTTTCCTCACTACGGTCCCGATCCTTGCGTTGCTTCTTATGTGACCCCAAAGTATCACGAGCGTCAAGTTTAGCCTGGTGAACATTTACTGGGGGACCTAGTCGCTGTGAAAGGCGACGTCCGCCATCTTTGTTATCAGCACGCTCACTTCCTCGCCGCTTGTTACTCGTCGCTCTACCTTCTTCACGTTGATAGCGATCATTTCTTTCAGAGTTTGAAAAAGAAGTACTCTTCGAAACAGAAGTCTTTTCCACGATACCAAATCGTTGCGCCCGTCGAGCGATAACATCGTCCGCGTCAGTCTTTAAAGAATTCAGCGAGCGAATTGTGCCTTTATTGTTGCTAAGCGAGACCGTCTTCTTTTTAGGTGGTTCAGATGACGAGATTCCCTTCAAATTAATTATGCGCTTAGGCGGAGTATTTTCTTCAGTCGTCGGTTTCTTTTGCAAAGGTGCGTCTTCTGCAGGAGATTGCGAGATCTTCATCTCCATAGCGTCATCGCTGGACTGGAGAACTTGAGATTCAAATGTGGGCAGTAGTTGGCTGAGCCAGGCCGCAAATTGCTCGGCTGACTCGTCACCAATGAAGTCGACGAGGTCGTGCGCAATTTGCTCCATATTCTTCTTGTTGTTTACCATCACAATCACGTATTCCTAAAGCCGTCTCCAACAAAATAGTATACAATACACAATATGGACGTCATGCCTCTGATCTCTTCTGTCTGGGGTGGCGCTCTCTAATGGGGGGTTGTTTTCCACCCTCTTTTGGCGTCTTTTAATATGTATATAGAATAACGGACACGACTCCTTCCTCGCCCCTGCCAGCCGAGCCATGAGTCACTCTGGTCGCTATCCATTAAAGACTCGACCCAGAAATGTAAACTTTCTAGTGTAGCAAAAGAAGGCGCAAAGGAGCGCCACCCATCCCCGCTAACTATTCACTAGATTAATAGAGCACGTACCGCCATGACATTATCTACCTCGACGCCCAGCATCTCTGTCAGCTTTTCGCGCGTCTTGTGTGAGAGCTCCTCTTTCCATGTGTCCTTAAGCGCCAGTGGAAACACGTAACCCTTGGAATAGGACGCCATATTGCAAATGATACGAGTACTGCGTGACCAAGTTTACAGCGAAAGACACATTAGCGATAGTTTCCTATCGCCCACTTACTGTCATTTTTGACAAATTAGAATCCAGCATAATTCTGAGTAACAAATCAATGGGTTATCCCAAAAGTCTGTGCCTTTAGGGTACACCGTTCGTTGTTTGATACACCTCTCAAGAACGTGGCTTATCGCAGAGATAAGATGCGTTTCTCCTTAGAGAAAGAGGATGCGTTGGGCAGGGCTGTATGTTTTCAGATAACAAAAGTGTATACAATCACATACTTTGGCTCCTCACAAATGTTCGTTCCAGTTAATAATTTCAGCAGTGGGAAGTAATTATACGTAAAAAGGTCTTTTCGCATCCTTCATTTGACCAAACTAGTCATCCGAGCGCTTATCAACGTACAGGTAAAAAGAGCTCCTTGTGAAATGTGGATCGGGAACCGTTGTACTTAAAAAAAGTCATGGCGTCAATCGAAGACTGACTCTTGAGAGACTATAATTTCTGTGAGTATGGAATAGAAATGATCGCATTTTTTACGCGTCTAAGTCGCAAACGAGGTCTAATTACTGGACTTTTCCAAGAGTATTACCGTACCTCGTGACGATGGACCTCAGCCCAGAAGATACATTTTCAATAGAGGCTTATAACCTAATTCCTAATCTTGAAATTCATAAACAGAGATTTTTACAGCCACAAGGCAAATAAACTTCCGTTCAAAATTAAAACTATATTTTTGGTGGTCTATTTGCGACAAATCCGCCCCGCAATTCCGAAACCAATGAAGCTTATCACGGTAGCCGTCTGTATCCAATCAGCTCGTTGTTACGGTTGTCATTAACTCGGTCACATTCGCCGTGGTTGTCCTCGTGAGAAACGAGCCTCTCAATACAGTTCTCGTCGTAATGGTCCTGAGTCACGTGGTACCGATAACACTAGGCGTTCAGTAAACGCTGCGAACCAGTAGATGCAGGGCGGTCTACTAGGTAGTAAAGAGCTCTTCTACACAGTTAAGTTTAACATTACAAAATTTTGTTCACACAGGATAACGTCCCTTTGACGACTGTCAGTACATTGTTCGGTATGTTATGGGAGAGACTTGTGAGCCACATTGATTATTCAATACCCCTGCAACGTCCAATCGATTGATCTCACATCTGTTTAGACCACTGCGATGCATCGCACAAACATTTTGCTCCTTCGAAGGATGAAAATGACAGATCTGCTCAAAGAATGCACTTGAAGTACCTCCGTGCGGTAGTGGTGCTAACAAGTACCGGTCCTCGGTTGGAATGTTGGTTAACTTGGTGTTCGTACATGCTTTTAAGAGGTCAAAGCAGTCGTGGAGAGGCCAACGCTACGAAATCAAAACGATTCTTGGAAATGGATTGGTTCGCATCGCTTCTCGCGTGACTACGCAGAAATGGTACAACCGCGAGAGTTGTTATCTACTTGTGAAGAGACATTTACTCAAATCAAGAACAGCTTGATGGAAACAACATTACTTGCTAAACCAGATGATATGAAGCAGTATAGCGTGGTGTTTGTGTGACGCTTTTCCTTTTGCAACCGGTTGTGAATTTTTGCAAAAGAATTCAGAAGGACACGATCGGGTTTAGTCGGCTGAAGGAAACGCTAAGAAGGATACGACGCCTGTAGTCAATGTAATGGAAACTTTTTCAATTGAAAAGTGCGAGGTGTCCTCAGACGAACGTAGTTTCCGTATCCCTACGAGTTCCTACTGATCGCATTCGTCCCCACCAAAGGTCACGGAAGCGCCATTCTTAGTATCGACAAAAGATTTCTCGAGGCTTAAACGTAACCAGCTTCTGCACTTTTGTGTGCGCTACGTACATCAGCACAGTGCCTTGAATGTCAAATCGGCTAGAGTCTCCGCTTCAGGGCCAACGACGGGGGCAATCCTATCACAAGGAATCAATCCATGCTTATCGAGTTTTCCAAGCTTGTCAACAGGTGCATACGTCATAGCGAACTTCAAAAGGCTTTAAAGAAAAGCCCTTCTCGTGACGGTGGATATGATGTACCCGACCCCTTTGAGGCGCCGATCCGCACCTATGCGTGGACCTGTAGTTAATCTTGAGAGGTAAACGCGCAAAAAAGTTTCAATTTTTAAGCACCCTCTATCTCAAAAGTACTTTTCTGGGTGGACCAGTCGGTACTTTGTACTCCCGATACTGCGGCCGAACAGAACTACTGAAGGCTTTATATTTCGTTCGATCGTTTCGGTGTCAAAACTTATCATATTTATAGTTTTTCGACTATACAAATTATGTCTCAAATGTCTATAGGTCAATTGGAGCGTCGATGTGTGCTTGGCATGCAAAGCTCATAGTGCGGCGTTGGCGTCAAAAGGGGTGCTTGTACGCTCACCAGCACATGCGGCAGTCAGCCATGTGAATGTTCGCACCCCGATGACACAGTTAGCGACCAAATGTCAAGCTTGAAAAAAGCGAAGCCCCATTCTATCATATTTTATGTCGATAATTGATTTGATGGGCTAATCGGGTCAGATGCATTCCAAGCGATTTCAGCTGGTTGTATGACCTATAAAAATCTGTTGAAGACTACTTCTCCACCAACAATAAATCCGCGTTCGGGTAAAGCGCAGAATAGGGACTTCGGTATACCTTTATTGTGTCATTATAAATGATGTGTTTGCATCTGCCTGGGAGGTCATAAGTGTAACTTGATTGTTTTTGTGCTATCGCCACAAATAATAAGGGAGCAATCTATCCAAACGACTGTGAACATTACATGCGCAAAAGATGAAATTGCAAATTTTGCGATAAATCTCATATCTGATTTTTTGGATTCGTCATATACATGTTGCTTTTGCAAGTCTCGGCTTTCGGTAATAGCACCGCACACCTGACGCATGAGCTTAAATCTCTTTGAAATAATCTGACCGATTCCGCTGAGAGATGTAGGCGGGATTAGACCATCGAGTCGATATATGTCGGAAACTGTGACCATACATAAATCTTAAGTACGTTTGAGGGTATGCGGTTATCTGTTGTACTCTTTACAGAAAAGCGCAAAGTCAGTAGTCGCTCCACGCATGTGCATTGGAGAATATTCTTTATCACACATTCAATTCGTACTTCTGAGCGTAAGCCTAGAAAATAATTAACAACAGCAAGGTGGATATCTAGCGAATCTTGCCAAAATTTTGCCAGATAGCGCTGAGAAGACAGTTGATAAAGGCAAGCTATAAGTCTTAATGGTGGTGGTAGCAGCAGATTGAGCCGACCAAATTATATAGATTTATATATCATAAACAATATTGATTTGACTCGAAGCGGCTTACCAAATTCAAAAATGAGAATGGATCTAGAGCTCCCCGCCAAAATCAGCAAATGACTGAAGCATGTATCGAGTTATATTTATGACTTCTTTTGCACGAGCGAGCATCAAAAATTACATATTAGGCCACCAGCGTATACCGCTTACTGATTCGAACCTCCATCTCAGACTGAGATGACATGAGAATCATTTGCCGTGATACGAGTAATTTGATGCACAGCGTGGCGGTGTTAAGGCGCTTACAATTGTTTCACAACTGCAATATTGAGTATATGCTTTCTGAAGCTTTCAGTAGAGACTCATTAACAGAGCTCAACTTATCATATGAATTGCTAATGCGTGATGTCACCGTTTTAGCTCATAATTTGGTTGGGCAGCATAAAAGCTTGTTCGTTATCTCATCAAGCTTAACAATCGTAAAAACCTTTTTTTGGCATGACAAAAGACAACAACCTCACAACCAAAAATAGTGCGTGGGCCACCTCACTTAGCCAACCAGGCTTGTTATTGAGATATGGCGGAGAAGGTATTTATCTTGCGTACTTCTAAAGCGATGAGCGACAAAGTATCACAGGTAACGACGCAAAATAGCGTCAAAATAAGCAGATGCACTTTAAGCTTGACGAAAGATAAGTTTATGCTAATTACCCTTATATCGTGAGCTGGTTATCTCGACTCTGCGGCTGAAAATGTTGAATTCGCACGCAAAATTGCGCTCTGCTATTACCTACACATACAGTGTCTGCAGTCTTCAAGACTACCTCGCTACACTGAATCTTCTCAATCAAGCTCTACAAGTCATTTCTTGTTGATTAAAAGAACTATTAGCATTCGTCCATCCGGTGACTGAGTCTAATTGTATCGGGATCCATACTGTATTTCGGTGTGTGTACACAATACACAGTTGTTCCTCAGACCAAGAACAAAGCTAAGAAGTACCATAATACGGATACTGGTTACGGTGGTGGCATTGCGTACAGGAAAATTTTGTTGGACATGTGGGTTGCCAATTTCACGCTACGTAGTACATACCTTCTTATGATTGAAGTCAGTAACAGATGACTGTTCACCACTAAATTTTCCAGACCAACTTTATATTTAACATGAGTCTTGTACTGCGAGAGCCACTAAGTGCATAGCTATCGAGAGGGATCTTGGTTCGCTCATGGACAGAGCGATGCAATTTCACCATCTGTGCGTTAGCTAACGTGAATTTATTGCTACCAAACTTCTCATGTTAGATATGGATGGCGACTCATTGTACTTATCATATGAGAACTAAACATACCACCTTTGTTTTTCTCGTCTTAGAGAAACAAGTAGGCTTAAGTATGTATAGTCTTCTTTTTGGAATTTGGTGACTGGCGCAAGAGGCGTCACTTGGGCCGAAAAGGAGTTATTACTCGCCTGGAGGTGTTCACCTAAACAGTTGTGCGGAGATAAGTATCTAGAATTATCATAGTCAGACGCTGGCGAGAAAGTAAGCGAGACTGCTGGTGGTATAATTGATTTTTTGGGGGGAATGGGCGTCTCTTCATCAGGGCTCGAGAGACTGAGATGGTCTTGAACACAAACTCGCTTCAGACATAGCAACAGTGCGTCGTGTTAGCAATTTTCAAGCTAAGAGATAGTGCGTTATGATGGGAACCATCGTGTGGTATCTCAAAAAAATAAAATGACTCATTTCGAAAAGGGGAATGACAGCTATCGCAAGAATTATCACCATCTTGTAAGGATTACCGCGTATTTATTTTTGTACCATCCGTTTTTTTTTTGGACTGCTTTTAAGAGTTGAGAACTATAAAAACTGCGATGACAGTCCGAAATCAATAGCAGTTCATTCATTCATGTAGAGTCTGAATAACGATGCGCCTCGCATTTAAATATTCCGTCTCGATTCCCCACTTTCAACAAATGCGTAATGCCGCATTGTATGCAGAACAAAAAATCTGCTAACCAAAGGTGATATGAGCTGCGTGAGGTCAAGTATTCATCAGAGCGCCCGATGTGATAGATGTTAGGCACGTTAAAAAATGAATACCTTGAACATCGTTGTATACGTAGAAATAAGTATTTATAACCGCATCATGACCCTAATCTTATCAGGATAAGGACGAACATTTAGAGGAGATCTAACGAACTTTTAGAAGATTACACGATCCGTCACCTACCGTTGTCAATGTGACCGCCAACTGGCACCACGGAGAAAAATATATTTTCGCTACTCCATCCGGTTGAAGCTTCTTAGAAGGAGAGTGTTGATGGCATCGTACTATCCCATCGATAAAAGGCGATCTCACAAAACATGTCAATCTCACGTGGAAGCTCTAATTCCTAAGCCCTCATAGTAATTCAACAATGATGAAAAAAGTCCGTGAATCCTCATCAAAATCTTCTTATGCACTCAGTACTTTTGGGTACGAGCTCACTCACCATGAACAATAAGGTCAGCTTGACCTGAAATATGTTAGGCATCTGCTAGGTGATTTCGCCGCTTTGCCATTTATTGCACGCATTCTAAAGACAATCATTAACACAATTTTGTCTTCACGGGGTATGTTTGAGCAACCAGTCTCCCTTGAGCGACCGCAGTCTTTTCACCGACGAATGTTTTCAAATTCTACAGCACATTCAGCACGTCACTAGCTTAGGTGTACCGTTTTCAGGTGATATTTTTGAGTTAGATCGGGACTTGATCACAGTACGATAGCGTATTTTACTATTAATATGAATTACGAACTGTGTCAAGCGATTATTCCCTCTGCTCTCAAGAGATACAGCATTACGAACCACAGCTTATATACTGACTCTGACAATCTCAACAAAAATTTTATTACTTGATGTGGCGATTCACGGTCGCTTACTTGCGGGTCAGCCAAGACGACAGATGTAAGTCCTTATAGCTCAGTGCAAATCTGTGTTGCCGAGAACCAAGGTCATCACTGAAGGTTATGACGCACCGTCGATACTCCTAGCTCAGTAGATGCAAAATCTGAAAAGCGCTACGTACAGCCGCTTTCTATATATGAAATCTGAGCACGATATATCTTTGTAGACCGCTACCCAAGGACGCCGGTGCCTTCCGGAGTTGTTCAAGATCCAGCATCTACTTCAGACAACCCAACGCCCCCCACAAAACTGTCACAGCCTTGCGCCGCACCCCAACAAATTTGGACAGATTAAAACTACAAATAGCATGATCTATGTTACCAAAAACTTAGAGAATAGAAAACAAGCCGTGCATAAAATCGAAGCGATATTACATACCAAGAACTCATCACACTAATAATGCCATCAAACAAAATGATTTTAGCTAGCATGAGCTGATAGTTTTACCTTTCGATATCTAAAGAAGTATTCTTTGTGTGAAGCTGGCATTCACATGATTTGGACCCACCTATATGTTAAACTGCTACTTGCTGTGATATGGTTTGCGTACACAATAATATAGTGAAATCACCAAAATACTGGTACTGATGAGGACGATGGTAGCCCAAAAAAGAAAGGTCATGGGACACGGCAATGGGAGTCTGACGTGAAAGAAATGATCATATGAATCTTGTTGCCCGCAGAAAGGGTTCTTTGAGACAGTCAATGACTGTTGTGAGCTAGAGCTAGTTGGAGCCGTAGAAAGCCGAGGTAATGGATGTCGCGAATTCCCCGTATCAGAGTTGGTGGAGCGAAAGAACGACCAAAACGCGCAAGTATGAGAGTTAGTTACCAAATGGAATCAAGGAAGATAAAGTCTTATCACGATGGAACAAGATGGATAATTCAAGACAATCCTTCGACGTGCCCGCCGTGCGTCGCAGCGTGTTCTCACGGATTAGCAAAGGAATCGATTTCTTACACGTTAGCGGAGCTACCGAGGTGATGCATAGGGGCTGAAATTGTCTCATCAAAACCTCTTGCAAAAGCTTCATCGAATTGAAGAGACCATGACCAAATATTTTACAAGAAACGCAAGACGTTAAATTTACCAAAGTGGAGCGACTGGTACAGGACAAGCTAAGACCGCCCACTTTTATGGATGAGCTTGCCATAGAGCACAATCATGAATCATTGAGTGCGAGTAGTAAGAGAGCTGCTTTTACTGATCTCATGGACCCGTTTATAGTATGTAAATGAAATTTTACTACGCGATGACAAAATGCCTGATACGCGTAATTTCCCGGATTGGAGAGTGCATCATGAACTATGCTTAGTTGCGGGAATAATATGATGTGCCAAGTGGCAATCAGCGTGATCTCACCCGCGCAGTCTGATAGTTAATAATTGCTTCCTCGTGGGCAATAACAGCTTATTACCCTTGAGCCGCCAGACCAAAATACAAAATATTGAAGCCGTTTTATGCCTGTACCTGCGCAATTAATTAGATAGAAGCTTCTGTTACTGTGATTGCAAACCACGATAAGACTTTATGTGGTATGTTATGCAAGTGATTATGGCATCGCTTGCGCGTTGATGCAAAACGATGTCGAGGGTCGAGAGCGAGTTGTTTGTATCCCTCGCCACAACTCCGGCCGGTCAATGTATCGGCTTCCCATCGTTTTATCAATCGAAATGTTTAATAGCTGGCGACCCTAAAATATTGAAAATTTGTCAAGACATGCAAAAATTGGCGTTTATAGTTATGCCGTGCTAATAAATCCAGCCCGATTTTGTGCTTTTCAAGAGCGGGCAACCCCGTTACAGCATAATTTCAATCGCACCGACCAGCTCGTGGCTACTCGACCTTCCAATCTTCAAGGCATGTCAATAAATACCACATATATTTCTTTCCGAATGTGTATAGTATGACTTTGAGCTCAACACTCAAAATCCTAGCGAGCACGCACCATGTGTCACGGCATACCCAGTCATAGCAACGGGGGCTGCTGTGCTTAGCCACACTACATTTCGCCGCCAAATAAGCTGTCACAGCTTCACTGTATATATTCCTGATTGACATAATATTATTGAGGTTCACAAGTACGCTGTGGTGTGTGTTTGTCTAACTCGTCTATCCAATTCGAACACACGTAAGTACGATACGACACTGGTATGATACTGTTACAATACTCATACGGAATCTTATGTGTACTTAATGTGTTGCTCACTAATTGGCTTAGAGGTAGCAATTAGTTTGTGAGCTAAATACCGGAAATATGTTCACTTTGAAGTTTCTTCTTCTACCACTCAAGCCTCTTTGGTCAGATCTTTCCCTTCAGCTTTCTTTGCTTTACACTTTTAAAAGGCTATGAGACGACGCACAATCATGACCTCTGCACATGACGAACCAGCCAAGGTGGATCCGTAAGTTAAACGGCAAAAACTACGCCACCTGGAGACGTTACATGCGTGGCGTCTTACCAAGACAGTATGGCATGTCGTCAAATGTGATTTCTCCCCAACGTTTGAAGATGCTCGTGTATCGTATATATACTTAAGAGCGAGTAACATCGTGTTTGGATTGATGCTTCTGCACATTTATGCAAATTATCACCATGTAGTTGACGACTGTGAAGAAGCCTCGGTTGCATGGTCGCGTATCAAAACACACTACGGCGGGTCGCAGAAGACTGGCCAACTCTACCTGAAGCGCCAGCATGATTAGGCCAAAGGAGGGAACGCTATGCATCACTGTGACGAGGTCCTCAACATCAGAGCGAAGCTTAGCTGCATCGGCGCCACGATGGAGGACGAGGATGCTGCAATCTACCTACTACTCATCCTACTCAAGAGCGACAAAAACGTTGTACAAATTTTAGAGATCATCAGCACGAAGAGCGTAGCGCCAACACGCAGCATCAGTCTACATGCAAGAATGAGGCATGCCTTGGATGATGCTTTACGCAAAAATGATTTCCAACAATGACAAACGCCTCTACGACACGTTTGAGTTTCTCCTTTTTGACATTTATGGTCCCATAGAGCAAACTTCTTTGGGTAGTAGCAGATACTTGCTCCTCATTGCGACGATACAAGTGGGTGCTACATTCTAAAGGTTAAAACGCAGGTCAGTAAACAAGTCAAATTTATACGACACGACGAGGCTCGAAAATTCGCAGCTTATACACTAAAGACACTGTACAGTAACCAAGGTATCGAGCAACAAATAATGATTTAGTATGCGCATCAAACTGGCTGCAGGATGTTTGGCCTGAAACAAAAAGAGGAGTGGCTAAAGTGGGATCAAAAGTCTTTTGCCAGATCGCTCTAGGATACGAGGAGTTATCTAAGGCCTATCGAGTGTTTGATTTTGAGGTGGGACGAGTCGTGAAAAGCCGTGATGTACTCTTAGATGAATCGAATTTTGGTTTAAACACTACAAGTGCTAGCAAACTTGACAGAGATGATATGGTATCGACCTTGACTTGTTAAGCATTGGTGATGAAGGCGTACGTGACCCGACGAATTTCAAGTCAGCAGAAAACGCAAGAAGCTTTTTTTACACAAGGGACACAATTCAACACATTACAACAGGCTGTAATAATCAAGTAGGACAAGAAGAAACACGCTACGCTCGTACTGGTTCTTGTGAAGAACGTAAGGTCATTGACCTAAATCACGCTTCCTCTAAGCGCAAAGCTACGGCAGCCCCGCTGCACTTGGAGTATTTGCGATCCGCTCAGCTCGTACTTGTTTTGAGTATGGAACGAGAGGTCGGTGACTTAAGTTACGCTTCCTCAAAGAGCAAAGCTACGGCAGCCCCACTGCACTTGGAGTAATTGCAATCCGCTCAACTCGTACTTGTTCTGAGTATAGAACGAGAGGTCAGTGACCTAATTTACGCTTCCTCAACGAGCAAAGCTACGGCAGCCCCGCTGCAGACAGGGTATAGTCAAGTCATACTTGCTTAACCATGACCAATGGGCCTAAATAGCCAAAGTCTGCGCAGACACACGAAAGATGCCGCGATCACACCTCGTCTCTATCCATTCCGTAATGGTGTTTTTAGACCAAAAAATTGTTCTTTGTTTAGGGCTCGGAGCGAACCAATGTATGTAATGTGCAATTTATGAACAATGGGCTAATGGTGGTACTTCGAAGATGAAAGGTCCATAAGACACGGAGACCGCTAGCCCAGTGCAATATCCAGAATGGTGTCAAGTCCGCGTCCCAGAGAAGCCTCTGTAACAATTCTGTAAATTTACTGAAAAGTTCTTACGAGTCGAACGCTTTCTCTGCTCGATATATCACGGTAAACCATTGCACTCATAGTAGCAGCTGCCAAATCCTTTATTTCGAGCAGTAGCCATCCTCGTACACATTTTGCATAACTCTCTGTGTTCCGGTAATAATGTAAGTGACTCAGATAGTCTACTTTTCGCAGTACGGTGAAAATTATGTACAAGTGATGTGAAGTGTAGCTGGTTGCCATAGATCACACTTTCTGAGGCGGCTGTGATAGTGTACAAAGCTCTCGCGGTTCATGTGACGTAAAATAAATCTTTGATAACACGTACACTTAATTGACTTGATTTACTTTAGACAGTTAAGTGAAGTGTCGTCGCAAGGTAAAAGCTCGTATCTCCGTAAAAATAATGCTGGGCCCCCCTTTAGTGACGCTTCACTGGGATAAACCTCCCTATAAGTTTTTATATGCAAATCTATTGTTTTGTGTTATTCTGAATCGCTGACGTCCCGCATGTACTGTTTCTACATGTTCTTTTAGACCAAATAAGACACCGATGCAAGATAGCACAGCAAAGTGTCCTGCATGTGTGACGTACCAGTAGAGTTTCCGCGGTGAACTGAATAAGTTTATATGCATGATATTTATTAAACGAACACATCGAAAAGCTGCTAATAGATACGAGTAGAAAACGTGCCCGTCATTTAAGGCGTACATGTTCAGCACCTTTTTTACGTCTAATCTCCCAATACTTCCGCGTGTACGCCATCTAGGTTTATCATCGGATCTGTTTTGGCCCCGTTCTGCTCTACTCAACGATACTCCAGTGTCTTGCTACGATTATGTTGCAAACTTTACGTCTGAACTTCGTCTTTACACTTGCGACGCTTGTTCTCATTGCCACTTCGATTTTGCAAACTGACGCTTTCACTTTAAGGCCACGATGTCCGCATCCACGCCGGATATATGTGGCATCGACGTGCAGGAGCTTTATCTCCATGATCCAGGCAATAAACAGGAGCCAGTTGGGTATGTCCTGTGCTCGGAAATGGGCAACACATGCATGAAAAACGCGTGCAGCTGTCGAAGTGCTGCATTTGCCGAAGTGAATGGCAAGACAAAATATTTTGGAGTTTGTGTAGTGCTGAACAAAGGGCAAGATTGTGCCACAAGTGGAGACGATTACCTCACGTGTGCAGTCAGCTCACAGTCTTCTGATACCCCTCAACCAGAATCACAAAATGAAGCGACAAGTGGTACAACTACCAAAGCGACGATAGAAAGTAATCCGACACCTGGTGCAGATATCAGTGAAAGTAGTGCTAGTGGTGACATGGCTATATCGAACACCGCTACGTCCGCAGCGTCGATGAGCACGACCGTAATGGTAGTTATCATCGTCGTCGCTGTTCTAATTGTGTCACTGATCTCATGGTTTGTACGTTCCTACTGCACGCGTCGCTCATCAACAGACAGAAAGCTTGCCTCAAGACGAGATCGTAGTAATCAAAACACTAGCTTTGACGCGACCTCGCCGACTTATATGACGGGTAGATCATCAGCCACGCCGTCGTTCCCAGCATTCGATCCACGGACACGCGGGGCGCAGTCGAATACATCTGGCAGTCACGGAGGGCGTGGTGGGCGAAACACACCACGAGCACACGAAACTGTATCTAGCCGCGGCCGGAAAAATCAAGACATTGACGCTCAATTTGCTCCAGGTGGAATCCGAGATGTCCCTAACGAGCCGCAGTCTGGTCGGCGTAATTTAGATGCTAACGTACCCTTTCCACCGCTTGGCCAACGACGCGAGCCAAGTTCTGGTCGTGGCGGACGAAATCCAGACACAGATGCTTCATTTCCTCCACTTGGCCCACGCCGCGAACCGATTTCAGGTCGAGGCAGGCATAACCCTAGGCTTGACGATCAGCTTGCTACAGACATGTTTCGAGGTGCGCAGAGGGAGCCAACCTCGGGACGATCCCGGCCTGCTTCAAATAAAGGAGTGGACTCTTCGGGTGGCACAGTATACGCTGGTCCCAATACATTTGAAAGAGCTGCGCAATTTGCACAATTAGCAGCTTTTGAGGCCCCTCCTCCGCATAGACCTCATAGACCGATAAAAGCGGTGCCGATGGCAAATCCAGTTACAAAGAGTGCTAGAATACCACCATCCTCTCATCCGGTAGAAAACCACCCGAATTACCACATTCCTGACGACTCTTCACCCACAGATTATGATATTTTGTCCCCAAAGACAGCCAGATCGCTTGCTCCGTCCATCGCATCTTCAGCGGCGACTGTTGTTGCAGCCGGACGCAATCGACCCACCCCTCTTCAACAGAATCGACGACCGCAGTATCAAAAAAATCCACCTTCGTATTATCAATCCGGTAAAAGCCGCGATGGCAACAAATATGCCGAAACGATGGGGTTGACCGATAGCACTTTCGACGATAGCAAATACGAAGAAAGTGATTATGGCGATAGTCGATTCGAGGAGAGTGCCTATGAGAAAAAGTATAAGGCAACAAGTAATTACGAGGACTCATTTGTTAGTGAGGTTAGCTCAATGGCATGGTCGAATGCCTCAGGCCTAAGCGAAGATGGTTACTACCATGCAGTGCCGAGCAGTATGGCTCGCATCCCCGTCATAGAGGCACCCCAAGATGATGATGACACGTACAGTACTGATGGCTATTCTGACTGGGGCCAACAATCCGCCAATGTGTTTAGCAGTACAGCAGGATCAGACGCATCGTTTTTTGCAGCATCAGACGCGTCCTTCTTTTCAGTGAAGTCAGATTTCAACGAGTCTAAAAGTGATATGAAGGAGCGCGAGTTCTAGGCTCGTAAGGAATCAAGAAGCATTTAGATTGCAATTTTGTTATAAGTGGATGAAAATAGAGTCGCGGCTTCGGTGTCTCGGTTGCATGAAGATTGAAAATCACATTTTTCGAGAAAAAGAAATACCGCCGTCAAGAAAACTGATGACTACCGCCATCAAATATGCCGTGACGCTGCGTCAGGTTGCTCTTTGCGATCGTGCAGAGGTTATTATGCCATATAGGAAAGACATTGCTACATCGATATCGCCTAAAAGTTGAGCCATGATGCCACGAATGGTTGCAATAATCTGTCAGCTTTGAAAATTAGTTATTTGGTACACCTTTTGACACATGATCAGACTGAATAAATATTGCCATCTATACTATTAGATGGCTTCAGACAACAATTGAATTAGCGAGAGATGACAAAGGACCTTCCTCTCGAGTAACATCTCAAAATATCTCAAGAAGACTCGATTTAAATCAATTCTGCCATCACAGAGCGTATTGAAACGCCAAGCAATTGATAATTCACACGTTGGCTCAAGAAATGCTCCGATAAAATGTTATGCAGCGCATAATAATAATAACATGAGCCAGTGAGAACTATGGTGCCCTATATCTCATAGGACTATGCCTGTATTAGAGACCATGCTCCTGTTAGGGCAGTATACTGTTATATTTTTTATAAAAAAATGAAATAAAAAACCTTAACTGGTTTTGAGGTCGCTATATTTTTTTTAAGTGGGCTAAATTTTTATTGTAAAAATGTACTCGTGTCATGTCCACTATGCAGTAGTTTCCAAAGGTCAACTTCCGGACAGAAAAAGGCATGAAGCTCCCTTACTTAGCTGTTTGTGATTGTCATGGGCGGACTGACTTACTCTAACCTATGCGTTTTTTTAAGCAATCAGGTGCAAATGAGGACGAACAGCTACAATGAAGGGCTTGTGATTAGCTCGCAAAGCTTCCTGAGTGTTGCTCAAACAATGGCTTTAGTCGATTTTCATTACAAACACCTAGCCCATGGGCGGTCCACCGAAAAAGATTGTGCCACTCATCAGCACCTAGCCTGAAGACGGTCCGTCCAAAAAGATAGTACCAATCATCGTCTTGCTAGGAAAACTTGCGAGTTTTCGTGGCTGACATTGAGGCCAAACCTATTTGTACCTTACAGGTCCCGCAGTCTTAGCTAACGCTTGATTTTAGATCAAGCACTTTCCTGTATTGTCAATTAACGAGTCGGATGGCCAATCGCAGCGCCATCGTATCTGCTTTGCTGTTTCCTATCTGTTGTCGTAATATCAAATTAGTATTTTTTCATGCCAACCGGACTTAAACATATAAGAAGTAACTGAGCGGATCTGATAAGTCAATTTCAAATAGTCTTGAACTTCTACGAATAGCATAGTCTAGCTGAAAACGCGATTCGGGGTTCTGTCGGCCCTAATCTTCTGGATAAAAAGACCTTAATGTCAAAAGCAGTTTGATGCAAACAATTATTGTTACTGCCCAGGCGCTAGATTTTACGATGGCAGAGTCACGGCGGCCCTCAATCGGCTTTCCAGCTTACGACTGAGGTCGGCGTACCTAGCACTCCAGCTGGTATGTCGCAATGCTGACGACCTCGATCATATGCACGACTAATTTTGCAGCGTCAAGTCTTTACCGAGCATTGAGCACAAAGTCTTTTGCTCTGCAACCAACTTGGTGACAAATTAAGTATCCAGAAAATAAATACTTACAGAAAGGTGGATATCCTAGATAGATGAAGAACTTACCTTCGGGTGGGCGGTGGTGGTGATTCCTAAGACTCTGCATTGGGTGTGAACGCCAGACGCTTTTCGTCATTGATTTAATTTACACTAACCTATTGACGAGTCAATTGGCAATACTGTAGTTTTAGATCACGCGACGTTTCTCAGGATGCCAGCAGCTTACCCTAAGCCACCAGTTGCAATGAATAATGCTGACAGTATTCCCCAAATAAAATCTGGTTTCGTTGAGAGTACGACGGTGACAGCCTCATTGTAACGGAAATATTACTGTACGAGCGGCACCGCACAATCGCACAAATGCAGTATTGCTTGATTGTACAATATCCACATTGCTTTTTTTGTGACACATCCGAAGTATATTTAAAGAAATGTATATTTTTAAATACAGTAAAGTGCATATAATAAACTTTAACAAGAAGTCAGTAAGTGGCTGGAACAGTCAGTAACTTTACATTTAATTAAGCTTTACTATATACATAATCAGACCTATAGATTTAGATATAGGCGGCTTTGCCGTAAATGAAACCGAAACATTTTGGATGGAAGAGTAAGTAGCCTTTGGTTACGGCTGCAGCTACTCTTGGGGTAAGCGGATTGTGATCCGCTACACTCGTACTAATTAACGATGGTCACCCACATTAACTAAGCTTCCTCAAAGCAAAAGAATACTTGGCGTTGGTTCCGCTTCTAGGTGAAGCGTACAACACATTCCTCAGCGTACAACCCCTCCCCCTATGCATTTGTTAGTGCGGACGCTTTGAGTCGGAGAATAGTCTATGCAAGATGCACGGTAAAACCGTTGTAATTCCTGAAAGTACTGTATTTCTTGTGGGGAATAAGCACTAAAATGCTCGATTTGTTGTCCCACGAATCACAAGACATGCCTGGAAAAATTACGGCTATTGAACCAAAGGGGTCGAGGCGGGCAGCTCAAGGGTAACTCAGTCGCGGTATTTGCTCGCCTGGAGACACTATAAACGTTAAGAATGCGCAGTAAGGCACCTCAAGAGAATCTCCAACCGGGCGTCCATGAGAGCATATATGGGTTCACGAGGACACCGCTAATGTTGCGCATCCAGCTTTCTGAAGATAGAGATAAACAATTTTTATTTTGAATGAGAAAAGTTGAGGTCACACATGCCCAATAAGGTTAAGTAGCGCGTCGCGCTTACGGTCTCCAAGCTTGATACCGCGTGCGAGGATGGGCTCATGTAGTATTGCTACGATTCCAACGTGGGAATGTATGAAATGGCACATGTCCAAGATATTCGAAGGCGTATTGGGTTCGATTCGAGCTCTTGACTATTTCTTCATGGAGGCGGGAGCTGTCGAGGTTAGAGCACGAGTTAGACAAGCTTATCACCAAAATGATCTCCGATTTTCTTACAGCGGCGGTAACAGTCACCTTCGATGTAGGAAGTCTTTCACCGAGATCTTATACGTAAGCCTTACTTCCTATATGACCTTGGTGGGCGTTACGTTGAGTACAGAATTCAAGCCGCTTGGACCAAATCATGCAATGAAATAGGAAGCTCGACAAGAGTGCCAACAACGATAGACGCCAGCCCTGCAAAGGAGATATAGTTGTTTTCTGGCTGATAAGCAGCTGCGTCGAACTCGCAGACGATTCATCTGCGGTAATTTAAAACAATTTGCACATCGTGCGGCTGCATGCCGCGCGACTGTCGAAAGCAGTAGACACTAAATGGATACCAGATACGGCTAAGATTTTCGGTATCTTGGGACGGGGACACTGCAAAGTTGTTAAACGCTATGTTCAACCTTGATTACGTTTATAACTTTGACAGTACGAAACATTGTCTAGCTCTGAATTTGAATTTGAAATACGATTTGCCGTAGGAAGTCACGGCTGGAATGTCACGAAGCCATTGGTCAACGAAATGCTAGAAAACATTAGCTGCTATGCATCTCTTGGAGAAGCTGTGGAAATCCATGAGCCCACCTCAACCACAAAGCAGAAGCGCATTTGGCGCAGATTTAAAGCTACGACAGCGTTGGTACAGGGCATTGGATTGTCCACTCAACGCTGACTATGCGGGTAGGAGAGGCCAACGGCGATCGAGGATTCTCCATGCTTTTAAAAAGTTAAATAAAGCTGCAATTTGGATGCGAATACCAATCACTGAAAAAACGCGGTCTAGCTTATCATCAGGGAATACTTGTTCCTGGGTAATTGATATTATCAATTGCTCATAAGAAGAGGCGAATTCTCGTTCACTGTGGGGAGTTCATTGAGTGCGATGCTCTGGTAGCGGATGGTTATATCATAAAAAAAGTATGACGCACTAGCGACGTTCAAATTTCTTGCGACGTTCAAACTTCCCGCGAAACTCCTCGCAACGCATCTGGTCAGGATACAAAACTATTCATAAACCTACCATTTTTGACGAAATATTCATCCATAGTCGTGCATGGCATGAAAAGTTGAATGCAGCAAACCACATCAAATACTTGTGACCAGTGCCCGACGTATGCGCTTCGATACCCTGTTCGTCAATATTGACACATGTGGCTTTAGCAACGACAAGATCTTCATTTACAATACTTCATGCAAAGCGTGGTGTGCGGGCAGTTTCTGCAAAAACGAAGGCTATTACTGATTTTGAAAGTGTTGTTGTCCCAACGAGACAACAACAGCGGCTTGGCCAAGCCAGCTTTCTAAACGAGTACAGTTCAAGTTACGAAACATGCCGCGGCCGTCATTAATATTGGACTGGAACCCGATAGAGGAAAGACATTCAAGATCGTTATAGCGTGCATCTATCCTCGCTTATCCGAACATAGGTCGACCATTTCATGTCGTCTTGGACGTTTTGACGCTTAAATAGGCTGTACTTTGCACCTGGCAGAGACGGACGTATTCGCATATTAAGATTAAGTCTTGCTTATTAGAGCAACAGTAATGAAGTAATTTGTTTGCTCCAGCGCGCTACTTTCAGTGAAGTATGTTACTGTAAAGTTCAGGGTGCACCTGCTTGACCCTATGAGTTAGTGATATATAGAGATCATGCGACGTTGCGCACAGCGACGGCAACACCCAATCTCGTGAGGTAAACAAGGTAAAAGATTGTGACCATTCCATACCGTGTATGCTTTCTAGGTATAGAATAAGACAGGAGGACATTATATCTGGCGGATAATCTTGTACGTTACATCGACATAAATTGCAGTATGTCACGATGGCGACGTCGCCAATTAATGAGGCTTCACGCACAGCTTATACGGGTCACTAGGATTGCGTGTTGTGTTGATGAAAGCTTTACAAAACATAATATGACGAATTTTTTTGGATGCCGCGTTGTGAAAGATCGTGGATGCACGTCTGCACGTCTGCACCGCTCTATCTAGTCCATGGTTTCTTACATTACAGCATTGAAGCACATGTGGTTGAGGCCCATGAGGAGAACTATAAATACTAAACTAAACAAGGCACATCTAACCATCCCCGGAAGATACGATACATACTACCACAGGAGTGTTACGCACTGATGGCCAAACATATTTTAAGATAACCACGCATGTGCGCATGTGTAAATTCGTCGCTATATCTTTGTCTCGCGGCATATATCGACGCCTTTGGAAGTCTAATGGAAACCCTACTCAGCGTTACAGCGCATAGTGGTTGCATTGGTAGCTACAACTATGCACTAAGTTAGCTTTTGTTGCTTTCATCTGTTTTTGAAAGTGACCTAAAATTAGTCTATTCAAAGAAACCGTTTTTAATTGAATGTTTTATATGACATGTGTCTCTCGGTGTTTCACAGAGTCCCATCGTCCTAATTAGTATCGACACTTTGGTACATCCGACGTTTGCAGAATTGTACAAAAAGAAGCTCACATCATCACAACAGGTAATCCGCCACATCCCCCCACTAGATGTGGAGTGCACTGAGACTCATAAAATTTTTGTTTGATTGCAACATTGCTCAATTTTAAACGTTTAACAAGTTCTCACAGCACTCGACGCTTCGCTTTACTCCTTGCACTCTTCAATGCCTGTTCTTACCGGATTTCTTGCATCGAGAGTTTCCTCCATTACCTTACTCTCGAATGGCAAAACAAGCTTTTGAGGACGTTGCAGTCCTTTTGGCAGTCATTTCAGGTTCCTTCTCGGTAAGGATACTGGACGATTTCCCATGGAAATGGTCATGGCGACAGCACCACGCACTCACTGAGAGACAAATGACAGAGCCGCTCAATGCGGAGAGGCGCTTCCACAACGGCCTTATTGCTGCACAAACTATGCACTTCGTGCCCGATTCATAAGGTGAGAAGAGCTGAATCACTCCACCGCCAAGTTCAGGGGACGTCTAGCTGATCACAATTGAGCTGGTGATGACTCAAGTTGCAGAGCCTTCCGACTGTAAGCGCAAATATTTGCAAGCTCGACTATATCAATAATCTATTTGATGTTGCCTGTCACACCAGGAATTTACCCTCAGCTACTTATGTGTGCGGACCTGTTGCTTAAATTAAGAACAGAACGAGTATAAAGAAGCGCTTCGCGGGCACTCGCCGAGCCTGCAAATAAAAAAAATCTGAAGAGCCCTGCTTGCGTAAAAGGCAGCGGTGAGTGTGATAACCTGTGCCTTTTAAGATCGTTTGTATAGGCCCTGAATGTCGGCTGAAGTACTGAAATCTATGGCCCGAAATTCGCGTGCTAGGTGAGAAAGACGCCTCGCCCCATCCATCTGACATATCTTAAGTGAGCTTCAGTCAGCAGACCGCTAAACAAATCACCGTTTGAGGATCAATTTTTCAAAATTATATATAGAGGAGAAAAGGTACTTCTCGTCGATCATAGTGCCGCGTGACTCCTTGAAAAATTTGTCACAGTGCCTTTTTACTTCAGAGTAGATCGAGGCCGGTGTCAAGGGTTTACGTTAAACTTAGCACAGAAGAAGCTTTGGCTCTTAGATTTTGCGCTAATAAACCCTCAGAGATTTGTTCTTTTAAGACACTGAGTAAAAATGATCAATTCACGGGCAATCACTGCAGAAGAAGTTCTCTTCTATTCTCCGAACTTTCAATTGCCGAACGTCTAGCGCACTTGCACTGAAGTCACACCCTTGTCTATCGAGCTCGATGGTAACAAGTCCGTGCTGAAAGCACAGTCTACCCAAGCGCTTTTAAAATCCGCCGGTGGAAAAACAAATGTGATTGTTGATAAAAAATATCCGAATGATTCTACAAATTACAAAAAATGCCTGCAGCCTCACCCGACAATACGCACTTTTGCAGCTTCCCGAGGAGAAGACACTCGCTATGCCCAGCCTTCCTGCTGTACGAGTCTCGGACACCGTCACTGCGGTGAGGTGGACTCCACTATCTTTCACGAGGTGATAATGATAGAGCTCACATAAGTACACTAAGCGAAATCCATTTTCTGCCTACCGTAAAACTCAGGATACAGTGACATACTGCCACTATTTTCTATCGTAGCAGAGATACATTAGAGACCGTAATAAACTATTGCTCTTCATTGTCATATCCGGAGTCAGCAGCTCGATGTTACTTCTGCGTCTTGTCACTGATAGAATGTTTCTGACATAATAAAATCTTGCACAAAAGATATCGTACAGTTATTGTTGTATCAGAATTTACTGCCTCTTTCTATCAGAAGGTACAGACGCCTAATCAACGCTCTATTCAGGATGAAGAATGTATCAGCTCACTTAGTTGACATCCATTTTTTTCATATCCCATGGCGTTCCGGTCACGCCATACCAAAAAAGACACCGTATCTTGAATTTAGCTTAGGATGAGACAACACTCTGCGTTGTCGAAGCTTTGAACTGCAATCTAAACGAGAAAGAGCCTTCATCTCTTGAGCAAGTATCCTCATCGCTAGATGGATGTATTTTTTAATTACATGTGATTATGTATCTCGATTGCCTCCGCGTACTGTCGACTATCTTTGGCATTCGCGCGTCAACTGTAATAGCATGGTTATTTTTAATCTACCAAAATTTCCCAATATCAACATAACTGCAGACGATGGCTCTCGCGACTAACTTGGAATAGGCTATAAGTCTTGACCCTAGAGCCTGGTTCAAAAATTGGCAGCCCGTGCCTGCCGAGATTCGACATTTCCCCAGGAGGGGGGTGTCTGATATGAATTTGTCCTGTCAAACCTTCAAGCCGCAGAAAGTTGGTGCGCAGTACAAAAATGCTTGATGCTTACACAGCTCTAGCATTTGCGAAGTTTTTTGACTCGGCTGCATAAAAGTCACAAGTTTCCTCGGTACGAATGAGGTCCACGCCAGCTTGTAAAGCTTCCATTTTCCATACCAGAGTCAACTTCTGCTGCACAAAAATTGTTTATCGGTAATTAATAACACACACCACAAGATTAAGAAAGGTAGTATTTATTCGGAAGTTCTTTGAATGGGCTGCATCGGTTTGTAGTCAACAAACAATCGTGATAACTGTTTCCGCCGTCTGACGAGTACCTACCCCCATCGTGGCAACAAGAAACCGACACAGTTGACCGTAATACCATAATTTTACGAAACGGAATGGGTAGACGAGAAATTGGGCACAATCTGAAAGCCTAACTATTGATCCGCGACATTTGCCGTTTCTGAATTCATAGGAATTGCGTGTTCGTGCAAGTTCATGCTTGGTTCCTAGCCTTAAGACCGCTAACGCCACGTGCTGACTCTATCTGGACCATGAATTATGACTATCTCAGCCTAAACAGCGTAATTTTATAGTTGATGCGCGCATGTAAAGCAATATTTATTCTTTGCCTCTTGACACTTCAAGCGCAAAACGACTTGCTGCCAAAAATAATCAAATGCGTACATGCATATCCAGTAATACTGCGAATAGTATTCAAGCAGCTCTCATTTTTTTCCTTAAAAAATATTTAGCCTTTGCTCACCACGGTCTTTGGGTCGATTATCAGTGCTACCACGCTCATGTACAATGCACAAAGAAAGCTTTGACTCTAAGAGATCGCGAAAAGTACACTAAGATTCGGCATGCCCCTTCAATCCACGAGTGAAAGCGCAGAGTAAATACGGCATCTACTTAATTTTGCAAGGAAATGAAAGAAAAATGATGATCTTTTCTTCTCTTACAAAGAAGAAGTGATTTTAAACTCAAGTGTATCTAGAGTTATTATCAAATAAATTAATGGCATGAGGCTAAATTCCCACGTGCCCCACTACTAGTTTTTCACAGATTCTCATCGTCATCATCGGTACCAATATTCACGGCTTTTAACATTCTGCACAATTGCGAGAAAACGTAATTGTGTCTTTGTGCTATTGCACAGAAGAGTAATTGCAATTTGTACGAACACAATAGTACAATAGATACCACATTACACATCAGGTCCGTGTTGGCGAAAGCATAGATATCAAATAATCTTCCACCACCGCGGGACTAAAAAACGAGTCCCTCTAGTTACCTATTTTCCGTTTCTAGATCAAGTAAGTTGTACTTAGAAGTAAGAACATCGTAATATTATTGTTAAATGCATCTAAATTACTATTCTGACGATAATCTTTTTTAACGCGTAGCCTGAGGAAAGCTGACCACGTGTCTCGCGAGCCTCTTCTTTGTGGATTCTCACCACACTCACCCAAAGCAAGTACCAGTCATTTAAATTCATGATGTCATTCTGCCTTTGTACCTTTGATCCTTGCTTTAAGTCTGAAGTAGAATAGTTTAATGTGTTCATCCATCATAATGTTGTACGTTTTCGATTATACCCTCGTAGACGAAGTAAGAGCGGTACACAATCAATTTTTGTATCATCAGATATGGCTGATATATAATAAGCTGGTCAATCAAGAAGTACACAATCAATATTCATATTCTCGAATATCGCGGATATAGAAGCTGGTCAATTATTTACCGCGTAATGTTGTATGTGCAGCTGCAAAACTGATGATGGGACTTCTTCTGTGGCGTGTACGTGAGCATTGGGCTTCACAGCCACCTCATACCTATATGTATACACTTTTATTAGTGAATATGGTAAAACATGGTTACACTATTATTTTGAGTTCTGATGAAACCTAATCAGGTGTGTCTATCACTCTTTAAAGCGCAAATCATACCTAAGTACCAAATTTCGGAAAGGCTATCGGTTTTGCGCCTTTGTGAAGCGTACAGCCGTCCTCTGTGCGTAATTTCATTTGGATTTTTGAGTCAAAACTTCCAGTGCCCAAAAACTGGATTGTGCTTATTAGTACTTGCTGTCAATCTGACGACCGAATCTTACCAGACTGTATTCTCAGTTAAGATGTTCCACTCGTGGTTCGATTATCTGTCACTGAACGACAAGATACGCTTAGTAAGCTCGTGTGAATTATACATCCCGTAGAAATTTTTCTGCTACCGAAACACGGGTAAGAAACGAAATTTGCTCGCGTCAGCGCGTATACTAGCTATGAGACAGAGACGGCGACACAGCTCTGGGAACGCACCAGCCAGATTTTGGAAGAAAATTAAATGTCTCTTAGGGAAAGGCGAGTGATGTCGAGCGTCAATTCCTCTGATAAAAAGACGTATTTTATCAATTTTTGGATGAAAATAGTTGCGATATTCATGGATTAGACCAAGATATGGACGAAGGGTTACCGCCTCGTACGATCGTTCTCTGAACAATGACAATAAAATCTCGCGTGAGAATGAGTATGTATTGAAACTCGAAACAATTACCTTCGGCAGTCCATGTTGGCAAAAATATCGCCGCGAAACGTTCTGGAAGTATCCCAGAGCTTGTTAGCACTTGATTCACTTATCCGAATGATACGAGCGAAGCAGTTTCTACACCGTACAGGCCAATGGCTTTTTTTATGCTTTTGATATACTGTGGTCAATAGAAATAGACGTTCAGTTTCAATCGATTTTCTCATTAAATTTTAATATTGTTTTCCTCTTTTTCCTATTTTTTTAGTTTTCAAGTGAAAGCGCATTTTGACAAATTTGATTGATTGTTTTAAAAATCGAAACTTAAACGATGTGCATTTACTTAATATCCTCTGATTTGCAGTAGTTTTTTGTTGAGGGGAATAGGGTTTAATATGTGCGTCAGCACTGCATCATGTTCTACTGCATCACATGACTTGCATTTCTCGATTTCCATTTACTCAACTTAGTGATCGCCACCTAAGATGGATCACCTTCTGACGTGGCTACAGACAAACATACCGTCAATGAGCGGCGCTTCCATGCTAATAATGGCGATTGTGCTGCTTCTAACTCTCTTAAGAGTTTTGACGTCGAGATTGCAACAGCGTCCGAGAACAAGCGAACATATGACACAAGCTCGAAAGCTTACACGTAAGCTCAGCAACATCGGGCTTTCGACACTTGTGACTGAAGTGCCCTCGAATTTGTCAATTCCTGTGTCTGTCGTGACTTTGGAAGGTTCATTTACCCGAGAAGACTACCTCAAACTCTTGCAAGAGCGTCTATTGCAGGACCCCTTTTTCCTGCGGTGGCGCAGCATTGTCCATGGCAACCATCAGACTGGTGAGTATGAGTACATGGAGGTGCCCAATTATGACATAACGCAGAACGTGGTAGAGCACACGGTCAAAGACGGTGAGACCACCCTATCATACGTCGAGTCGGTGTTAGTAAACTCACCGTTAGATTTTAAGAAGCCGCTTTGGGAGATGCACGTGATTTCTGACCCTAATAGCAGTCCAAGAAACACGAGTATTGGCTGGAAGGTGCATCACTGTTTAGGGGATGGCGCCTCGCTCGCCCTGGCAATGGTCAAGCTCAGCGACCAAAGCGATTTTTCTGAAAAGCGCTCACATGCGAAGAATAATCTTACGAACGTAAAATCTCGCGAATCTATGGGCAAGATTATAAAAAGTTTTCTGGCGTATCTATACCTCTGTTTATGGTCGATCTACGTAATCTTCTACCACGTGTTTGCAATGATGACGCGTCCTGAGCCGGCCACGGTTTTCAAACGCCCGGGTGGCACGCGTAAACGCTTATCGTACAAGATGAAATACTCCGTCAAAACAACCAAGGCAGTAGGCAAACATTTTCAAGCGACAGTTAATGACGTGATGCTCACTGTCTTGGCGGGAGCTATGCGCAGGACCATGCTTGCAGAAGGGCAATCTGTAGAACCATCGCTGAAGGTGCGATGCGCCATCCCGGTTGACATGCGCTCTCGTAGTAAAAGTATCCGCCACACCAGCAACCAGTTCTCTTCGCTTATAATCGACCTTCCACTTGGTATCGAAGACCCTGCACAGCGCTTGCGACGAGTCACAAGTTCGATGAATGGAGTCAAAAACTCGCTAGCAAAATATTTCATGTACTATTCGATCCACCTTTTGTCACAACTACCAGCACCACTGATGCGGTCAATTGTGCATTTTTTCACGAGTCGCATTTCTGTAGCTGTTACGAATGTGCGTGCCAGCGTTATTGAAATGAGTTTGTGTAACAAGCAGGTTTCTGGCTTTTACGGTTTCGTGCCACCCCCACCTTACGTCAACCTGGGGGTAGCCATACTGTCGACGGGTGATGACCTTGGTCTTAATGTTCTTGTGGACCCTTGCGTCGGTGTTGATGCCGAGCAGTTTTTAGAGTTTGCATTGGAAGAATATTCTGCGCTTCATGAGATCGTCACAGCCATGGACACTTATTCCGGTGAAGAAGGAAAGAAGGTGAAGTGAAGGATAAGCGCGGCGTGCAGTAAAAAATGTCTGCTTTGATCTAGGATTTCTAGGTGTTCATTCCGTAGTTTTGCTTTTAGGAAATTGTAGAACGCAAGTCTAATAGCTCCCGTTCTAGAGAAATAAAAGTCTATTAAAGCATCTGTGGTTCGTGTTTAGCCGTCAGTCAGCATTATAGCAAATACCAAGATGAATTGTGGGTGCAATTAAGTTCTAAGATGTGGAATGTCGGTACATTTCTCACAATGAAAGCATGCAAGCTTCGTCTCGAAATTTGGTCATCACATGAAATAGAAAAATGTGGTTTGTACACGTTACACTCTGTTACGAAGACAACTAACTAAATTAACCTCCTTTTCCATTTGGCACAGTCAGGTAGACTGATTTTCACCAAGCCCCGATTTTTCAATCAGATTTGGTGGAGGTTTCCACTGCCTCCAAATGAGCGGTGGGAATTATCCGGACAACCTTGCCGATTCCTTTCGCTTGGCCGTCTCGAAACACAAATCGCATGCCCTTCTTTAAGAATTCGGGTGCGTGAATGAATTTAAATCGAACCAGTGCTTTATCTCCTGTGCGAATAACATCTTGGTTCGATTCAATGGAGACTATTTCTGCGGTTTGTCGAATAGTCCGGCAGTTAATCATCGGTTGGTAGCCGACCGTTACTGTTGTCTGGTGGTGCAGAATCACAACACGAGCCTCAAACAATCGCGATACGTAATTGTCCACCTTAATTTCCGGGCTTAACAAAATCATTCCTTTACGGAATGTGGCTCGACTTAGCAAAAATTTCTTATTGATCGACCGGACAGCCAGCGCTGCGGTTTGTCCAGGGACAAGCTCCTTCAGTGGCATATACATCGACTCCATCGAACGTACGGTGACCTTGTGGAAATTTCCATTGTAGTCAGGTCCAATCTGCAACGTATCATTAACCTTGAAAGCTCCGGTCACAAGAGTACCAGCGAGAATGAAGCCTACCCCGGGAACTTGATACGTTTCGTCAATTGGCATTTCAACCAAATCATCTGTACGTATCTCAACTTTTTTTGAGTCACCTCCAGTGGCAGGTGTTGCGACTGCAATACGCTCCTCCTGGTTGATCGATCTAGTCGTTGCAAGAGTTGAGGCGGACAATCCTGCCTTGTATAGCGCCGACGGCGACGTCTCACAAAGTATTCGTCGAAGATTTTCCAATCCATCACCCGTGACATTAGATATTGGTAAAACTGGTGTTATACGATTCGACGGCAGACTTTTTGCTGCTGTCACGGCTTGCTCCAGTGTCTTCACGAGCATTGCCATTTTACCGTCTGGTAGGATAACAAATTAAGTATAAAACTACATGCATCAAGAAACAAAACAGCAACGTACAGCGTCGTAAGATTTGACGTACAGTCACTAGTGTCTCTTTCGCCACATTTTTGGGTGCAATATCGATCTTTGTTAGTGCAACCACAATGGGAATCTCCAACTACATCCGTTCCACATCAGGTGATTATTCTTTCTGTGTCAAAGTAACCAAGAGCTAATACTCACCGCCACAGCGATGGCCAAATGCTCCTTGGTCATCCTCTTGACGCCCATATTGGCCCCCACAACAACTACGACTACATCTGGCTGCATACCTGTGAGCCCAAACACTGTTGTCTTCAAGTACTTTTCGTGACCAGCCAAGTCAATCAATTGAATCCGCTTGTGTGCAATTTTGGCTAATTCTCCCCAAGGAATAAGCTTGCCTGATCGCTTTGACAGAATCTGATCTCCACTCTCATCAAAACCCAAATAGGCTGTGGCCACGCTGCTGGTGCGGCCAGTTTCAATTTCGTGCTTGTGCCGGAAAATGGCCTGACGAGAAAGACCTCGACCGTCGTCCAGTTCCCCTTTGATAAGTGTACCAATGAGACTGGACTTCCCACTGTCTACATTACCTACAAAAGCTAGGCGCAGTGTACGAAGCGTCTCCCGGCGCTCGGTCTCTGAGCTCGCTACTGGATCTGCTGATTTAAGCTGCGGACTTATCTCGGTCTCTGTAATCCGGCTAGACGACTGAAATTCTGCCGACAGAGCATCATCGATGTTCCTTCGCTCTTGGGACTCCATGGATGCTGACAGAAGGGAAATGCGAGCTTTCTTCGACTTACAGTTTGCAATCTTGAGCAGCTTTACGTCTTGCCCTGTTAAATCTGATCTTTGGATTCGGGAAATAAATTTGTCACAGCCAGTAAAAACATCAGCGTCAATATGGTAAGCCCTGCACGTTATTGTCAGCACGTCTTACAGGTGTTTGACGACGCCGTGTTACTTTAAAAGGTTCGCAAGAAACAATTCATTAACAAGAAGAAAGCGCAGCACTTCCATGTTGTACACCGCAGCCAGCGCGACTCTAAGGCCAATGATCCGGAGGCCTCAAAATACGTGCTGTTGTCTTCCAGTCAACCCGTGGAGCTTCGTTCTGACTCTGAGCTGGAAGACGATGAAATTAATTCTGACAGCGACGAAGAAATGCCGGATCTCATTGTCGCTCCTGTCAAGGCCGTCCAAACTTTTAATGCCAAGCCTAGCAAAAGCACCTTCCCCGTACGCAAGGTTCGCTTTGGTGGCATCGTTGCCGAAGATCTTGTGGACGAGAACGGTCTTCCAAGAGACGGCTATGACTACTCGCAGCACATGAAAGAGATGGGAGAAGGAAAGTTTTATTCAGCTACTAGCCGCTTTGATGCTGGGGAAGAAGCTCGAGTCTTGTCGAGGAAAGTAGATTTGCCAAAAGATGCACTGCCTAGCACCGAACAGGATCGACTTCTAGATGCAATTACGCTGACCACAGATGTCATGGATGATGACTTAAGAGAAGCGCTTGTAAATGACGAAGCTTTTGAAGAGCTCGATGACAATTTTGTGGCTGAAGCAGCTCAGGAGAACGCAGAATTGGAAGGTGATGATGGTTTTGATTATGACGCACATATTGCCAAACTTATGGAGGCAGCAAGCGGTCTCGTTCCATTGTGCCGCGGCAACATTACTGATAGCGAGGATGAGGATCTGAGCGATAACGACAATGACCGGAAGAATAGTGAAGATTATTACAAAGACGACGAAGCCGTAATGGACCGTGACGAGGCTCAAAGAGCTCTGGACGAGCTGTTTGAAAAGACATTAGCTGAAGAGTACGATGACGAGCAGTTTGGTGAATTGGAAGAGGATGACCCGAAGACGCGCGGAAAAGAGACGCTGCAAGGCGAGCTGCTCACTACAATTGTGGACGATTACGTCATTGTGCAGCAGGAGCTGGCAGATTCAGAGGGAAGGCTAGGAAATCCACTGCGCACAGGCAACAATCTTAAACAAGTTTTAGAGGAATGTGAGACCCAGCGCCATGCCTACGAGTTTGATGAGAATGCAGAAACAGAAGACGAGGAAGAGCCAGAGGATATATTAGCGCGCACTGAGCGCGAGGAAAAAGAGCTACAGGAGCTGTTTAAGCAAAATCAGTATCTACAGCGTGAAGAACACGAGAAATGGGACTGTGAGACTATTGTGAGCACATATTCGACTCAAGATAATCACCCTACGTTGCTCCGAGAGAGTACCCCGACCCGGCGCAAAAATAAGAAACAGCCGCTACTTGCTTTCACTGCCGAGGGAAATGATAAGCAGAAAGTAACGCTGTCACGCAAGTCGGGAATGCCATTGGGAGTATTTGAAGTTGCGTCGTCAGTTAAGAGCCAATTCAACAAGCAGAGTCAGTCTGAAAATAGTCGAAGACAGAAGGGCGAGACGAAAGAGGAAAAGCGTGCTCGCAAGACAACGGTCAAGATGGCCAAGATAGCTAGACGCGCAGAGAAGAAGGGTACGAAGTTGTTGTTCAAGGAAGAAGAAGCACGCCAATTAACGCAGACTGTGCCGGGATGCGTGTCTGTTTATAAATATTAAATTTACAAGTCAGTGAGTAAATAGGCATTATATATCAATACAGATATACCCTCGATAATCATATATGTCAGGTTGTCACTGTCATACGCAAAACGGCAAAACGTCCTAAACACAAATGATAGTTCATCATTCATATTTTTCTTATTTTGATTCCCGCAAGTTTTGTTTTTCAAAATATTTTGTAATTATCGTCGAATCATGGAGTAGCGTTAAGCGCTCGTGCGTATTTTAGCAAAATCATGTCGTCCAATATGGCCTTTTTATCACCGCACATCCTCAACTTCAGAGACTCTTATAGTCTGGTGCCAATTTCCGTTATGATGGCTATACTGAGAACTTGTCCTTTTCATCGACGTTTGGGGGCTCTCCTTTCTTTTTTTTCTTTGAAAGTTCGTCTATATTATAGTTTATAGACGGTTATGACCTCTCAATTTTACCTAGTTAAATATTTACACTGTCGAGTATCAGCTCAACTATGCAATCTAATGTTACATAAAGAATAGAAGTTATTGATACACCAACTATAAAATCTTGTAATCAAGGATGAAAGATCCAGAATTGTTGTCATCAACTTCAGACGATGCTTAATGAGGTCGTCCCCTGGAAATAGTGCCGTCCTAAAGTGTCTTAGGCGGCTTCACTTTCTCCCGAGGATTTTTTGTACGATGTCTTGCACTTCTTCGATGGTGGACTCGAGCCCCCCATAAACGCAGCATGGTAAACTCCACGAACGCGGTACAGCCATTTTTCCTTGTCGATCAGTCCAATCCACGAGTGTTGATCGTAGACCTGGTGGCTGCGTGTCTTGTCCAGAACCTCCAGTGCCATACAGTGACTCAGAGTCTCCGAGAGGTCGCAGTTCACTAGATACATCCCACACTCCAATTCCAGGTCGAATATACCGTCAACACCGTCACACCGTCCGTTAAACAGATTTGCTTTCTTGGCGAAGTAGCCTCGGTCAAGGCGCAGATTAGGTGCATTTCCGTTCTCTTCGATCCATTTCAAGAGCACACCTAACTTCCTCATTCCAAGCCCTTCGTCCAAGCTGATGTTTTTTGCCTTGAGAAAAGTCTCCCAGTCTTCCCTAGACCCAAGGGGAGCCCAACCTTTTCGCTCGTATATGGCATTCACTGCGAGACGAACACAGTCCACATCTTCTCCTGCCTTCTGGTGAGAGCGGTACCCAGGAAGGCCCTTCAAGAACCTGCAGAACGTCTTCGTGCGGCATTTATCTAAATCGTACCACGCGTCAACGAAGTCACAATCCTGGGTGTTGCCGTCTTCTTCGAGGCCTCGACGACAAAGCCAATCTTCAGACCCATCCTTGAAACGGACGCGATAGCACCGTCCACGCTCTGGT
>NW_020187213.1:518583-518854 GCF_900000015.1 Plasmopara halstedii
AGTCGACTGAGCTGCTTCAGGCAGTGTTATAATATCAGTCATTGGTAAGGCACGCACCTCTTGTGGCACCGCAACGCGGTCTTCCTTGCCATCAGCTAATTCCACATCTTCAACCAGCCCGGCTGTCACAGTCGCCAGACCACTGTTCGTCTCCGACGCCCGGTAACTTGTTGGGTTGTTTGTCCTAAGAGCGGCAGCTTGATCGATCTTCTGGACTATCTCCGACAAGATAGCCCCTGCGACGCCCTCCACGCAGTCGGCACTTTCAGCA
>NW_020187213.1:519155-519954 GCF_900000015.1 Plasmopara halstedii
AGCGGAGGTCGGTCATCTATCAAGGCCAAAATTGTCGGATTAAGTCCGAATCGATCTGAGCCCCACGAGAAAAATCGGAAGATGCCGCTGACAACCACTCGTCCTCATGTAACACTCAAACGACAATCTGACCTCCCACATTTAATACCTGCATATTTTCTAAACCTCTAAAAATTAATTTTCAAATAGACAAAATAACTTGCAGAACCTTATACATAGTGTTCTACACACCAATTTGTGTTAAATACACAAATATGGACGATCTGCATATCAATCGGTTCAAAATTTTTCGGGCTTTCAGTTTATCGCAATTTGGTGATACATGGAAAGTGTTCAACAAATTCACCGAGGCTCGGACAAGTCGTTAGCTTTCGTAATACCATGCAGAAATCATCACTTGGGTTTTCCTTGGGTAAGCGCCGTTGGAAGTATCGAACGTGTGCGAAGAATGTCGTGAAGATTACTGTAGTCGCGGCGATCGCTGGTGTAGGCTGTCTGCTGTCGAATAGACAATGATTGCGGTCACACCATAGAAAGTGAAGTGTCACCGCGTGGAGAACGTGCCACACATCGCCAACAACATCGCCGCAAGCCTTCCAGTCGTCGCGTACACGCATCTTCTTAGCAAGAGCAATGTCGAGCCATGTTGGACGCTCAATGAAGAACGGTGATACCAGCTGGAGCACCTGCCGCCAGAGCTGTGATGGAAGCATGCAGTCGAAGAACAAGTGCTGTTCGGTATCGATGGCATCGCACCCGTTGCGGACACAGTACCGAATACGTGGGTTTGCTTTCTCGA
>NW_020187213.1:519964-520513 GCF_900000015.1 Plasmopara halstedii
GTGTAGGACTCTTTGGGAATGGTGTTGTTCAAATATACCCAGCCTGGGTTAGGGAATTTCTTATAATTATGCTACCCTCCCTTATCTAAAACCCTCTCTATATTAAACACTGTCACCCAGTCTCAGCATCTTTAATTTAGACAGGTTTTACTGTAGTAATTTGTATTTCATTACTGCCGCTCCCTGGTAACAGGGGTGTGTGTCACACCAGATAGGCATGGTGTGACCACTTCCAAACAAGAATACGGCTCGGGGCTGGATAGCCAGTAGTTAGCATGTACTTAGATCTTACCATATATATTTAGGGAATCTATACATTTAAAATTAAGCAGTTTAGCCGCATATAAAAATAAATAAAAATCACTTTTGGATTTCAAACAAAAATTTATTTTAGCCTTGGGTAATGCAATAATTACTCTTGGAGTAAGCGGATTGCGATCCGCTAAACTTGTAATTGTTCTAGCATAGAACGAGAGCTCGGTGACCTAAAATACGATTACTCAAAGCGCAAAGCTACGGCAGCCCCGCTGCACTTGGTAGCACTTGTAG
>NW_020187213.1:520737-520889 GCF_900000015.1 Plasmopara halstedii
GAGACTGATCCTCTGTGAAGAGTGTGGATGGAACAATGCAGGACGGGCTTAACAAGCTGAAGTCCTTGCAGGGCCCTGAAAGCGTTCAAGACCTTGCTGCGCAAGGCCCCGAGGCAATCGGTGCGCGTCTAGAAGCGTTTTCAAATTACGAA
>NW_020187213.1:525231-527243 GCF_900000015.1 Plasmopara halstedii
TCAAATACTGATGCTATAGCGATGCGGATATCGATATTAGTGACATCCTTCAAACGATGCACGTGTGTACATGGATGTAAATGGTGCATATAACCGATGTGCTGTTCTCGAGAGGAAAGTTGATGATCGACAATTTGACCTAAGCTGCTAATCGGCATGTTGCCCTGTTGTGGTCGAGCACCCCAGAAATGGTGCACTTGTATGGCTTCCTCGCCTTTCCGCCAACCTCATCATAGGATCTGATGCGTCGTTTCCTTGGACGACCTGCTTGTCGAACATACGCGGCTGGGGAGATACTAAGGTCGGCTGTAAGCAAATCATCCTGAGGGATCTCTACTTTCCCGAGATTTTCTTGGTACAAGGCCACCCTGTAGCATTCACCCATCAACTCATACGCCGACTGGGCCATGTTGCACTCGAGAAGAGTCGCAATTAGATGGCGACACGCATGAACACGTCGATTTTTCATCTCAACGCGACGCTGCTTCATCGGGTTACTGATTCTGGCAGTGAATGCAACGTCATCTGAACTAAATGTCACCATGTAGTCCGCTGCATCTCCGAGTTGAGTTTGAAATTACGTTCTGCACGCGGCGTCAGCTTACGCTCCGCATTCACCCACAACTGACCTAGTCGGACCCGGTTGTACGCCTCACCCATGAAAATTGTCAGATATGACTTGAAAATCTTGTATGGTTGCATTTTCCGTGGCTTAAGGCGAAGACTCATCGCTTGTTTGCTTTCCACGAAGTTCGTCGTCCGCCAGCCATACAAGGGTGTAGTGTTGACTTGGGTTGAAGTGTCCACTTGCTTGCAAGTATGGCACTAAGATAAATTTTAGCTGCTGGGTTTACAGCATTATGCTTTCCGATAGCGACATCGTAGTCGGCATGAGACGCAGCTGCGTTCGCCTTTCATACCAATTGCTCTTGAGTCACGGTTAGTCTGACTGTCTTATCAGTTCTCATATTTCCTATGGAGAAATAATTCATGTGAGTACTAGCAAAACATGTACTCTAGACCACGTACCGATGATGTGACGAACGCAAAACATGATGAAGATCCCGAGTGATTCCGCGACCGAAACCAGACTGACGTTGCGATCGCTAAAGACTGGGCATTCAGTCAGCGGAAAGCCATGATGTAGTATTTTACTGAAGAACCACAGGTAGCTGTCATAGTTTTTGACTGGAGCTAGTGCCACAGCAACAATCTTGTCGGTAAGATTACCATCGCGACCGACCATCACGATCTGAACACCTTTGTACTTGCGGTGTTTAATATGCGCTGCATCCACTCCGTAAACACCAGGGCCATTGGTGAACCATGAGGGACTATGCAAAACAATCGCACGTCTGAATCGCCCGCGTTCGTCACACTGAACCTCCGTCAACACTCCAGTATTCAGATGCTGAAATTCTGCCAACAGACTGGGCAAGAGGCGAATGTTCAGCGGTCTCCATCGTGAAGCTCTGCCATCACACAGTCCTTGGCGCGATACATCACGTGCTGTGACGCTGTTATCTTCTTTTGGTGTTGAAGCTGTGCGACGAGAGCGCTGGTTGATGTAGCTGGGTTAGCTGCAAGTGCACCACGGACCACAGGATTGTTGACTAACTGGATTCGTGATGGCTTAGCCACACTGACACAGTTTTGGTGATCGAGGTTGCCTCCCGTCACATGCCAGTCTCCTGGTTGATTCTTGGATCGAAATCGTGCTAGACGAACGTGTCACTCACAACCAATAGTTGCACTGCCACACTGTAATAAACAAAACGTCCCCCCTCTGTTGATGACGATTGCACACTTCCCTTGTGCTAGTGTGACATCTTTGATTGCTCGTACAGCCTCCTTGTCGTTAGTCCATCTCTTCTGCTTGAGTTCCTCCATCTCCATGGCACACGTCTTCAATTTAACGGTGAACCAAGAATGGCTACATTCGGTCTCGTATTTTTAGTGTTTAAAACACAATTGTATCACATCTCGCGAATATTTTCTGTTTGTATCACCTT
>NW_020187213.1:527482-527857 GCF_900000015.1 Plasmopara halstedii
GCGTCTGTCAGCCAGCATACGGCGTCGCCGTCGCCTCTGTACATAGGCTCTAGATCTCGGTAAAACCAGGGTAAACACGCACTCCGCGTCGTCCGGTGTCATCCTCACTGTCCGCTTTTTTGGAGCTCCGATGATATCTACAGCATCCGACAAAGAGCTGCAAACCCAGCAGTCGTCGTCCAGTGGATAACGTGCAACTCCACGCGCATGTGAAAGGCCCAAGATGCCTCTGACTCTGACCGACCACGCTATCAATGGCATGCAGCGACTGCTTCGCAACGAAAGCAGTGCGCAGTGGTTTACGTGCCTCTTCACGTGCATCTAAAGGGCCGTGCCCAAGATGCCTCGGACTCTGTCCGACCATGTCACGCATGA
>NW_020187213.1:527867-527934 GCF_900000015.1 Plasmopara halstedii
GACAATACTTTCACATCGACCTGCATGAGTGCGATCGGTCGGTAGTTGCCTGGTTCAGCCCTCGATC
>NW_020187213.1:527944-528088 GCF_900000015.1 Plasmopara halstedii
CATTCGGACATTCCAATGTCTAGCACGTTGACCGTCTCGGTCCAGTACTCTGTCCAATAGCGCTTTTGTCCCCTAGCAGAGATGAGTTCATGACTCGCCAAAGCTCCACCAGGAGACGTGCGAGTAGCGCCCAAGGTCTTTGAC
>NW_020187213.1:528098-528209 GCF_900000015.1 Plasmopara halstedii
TGGTGGTCGAGCGCGAGATTGGGCACTGAGGTGCGGCACTTCGGTCGAAGCTATGTTTCCCTCCTGGGCGGAGCTAAAATTGCAGCTCTCACGAGTGTTCTCGCCGCCTAA
>NW_020187213.1:528219-529023 GCF_900000015.1 Plasmopara halstedii
CATGAACTCTTCCGTTCAAAATCCAAATTGATTTTTATTTATTTTTATATGCGGCTTAAATTTCAATTCTAAATGTATAGATTTCCCGAAATATATATAGTAAGATCTAAATGCATGCATAACTACTGGCTGTCCAGCCCCGTACCGTATTCCTGTTTGGGTGCAGTCACACCATGCTCATCTGATGTGACATACACCCCTGTTATCAGGATACGTGTGACACCGTTACACTCATCCCCATTAAACTGAGAACATTTACAGTTCCAATCGATTATTGCCTCAACGAGGCTTGTGTGTCCGCTAGACACTGCAACTTGGTTCATTGAAATAAAATTACTTCCGTGCTGAATGAGCCCTGTGTCTACGACACTGAAGTCACCAAGTCTTGCAGGTTCTGACAGCGAACACGGGCATAGCCCAACTTCGTCTCCCGCACGCGGTGCAATGTCGGACAGTGCGTCCGCGGCACCGAGGGATGTACATCCTAGGCTCGATGAGCATGAGCGTCGCGCTCCGCGCACGCTATCAGAGTCGAGTGACGTCATTGAGGATGTTGGGGTGGTCGACTATGAGTTCGACACTCCATGGGATGACAACGAAGGCGAGCTGCGCCAGCAGTGTGATACGAGCCCTGCTCGCGCCTTGCGGACCTCATGTCTATTCCCTGACTTCTCGTCAGCTGAGGGACGTGGTGTGATCACCAATGTTCTCGACGAGGCAGAGCAGAGGCAGCTAGAAGCTGCACATAAGGCGGCTCTGATGCGCGCCCATCCACGGCCGGTCATTGACCCTCGTGTGGAATAT
>NW_020187213.1:538043-549198 GCF_900000015.1 Plasmopara halstedii
GGGAGATTCTTGAAGAATATTACGATCACTCAAATATTCACAACCGAGTAACTTTGACAAGACGTTGACATGAGTTCACTATGGAAGATGGAGCAAGCATGGCTTCTCATCGCGATAATTTCAACGAATTGGTAGTTGCGATGGAGGGTGTCGGGGATGGTATGAGCACTGATAGGTAGCTTGTGATCTTGCTCGGTAGTCTGCCGAGCATTTATGCGACGATTGTTTCTATCATTGAGAACTCTTAGGAAATTGCAGCTGACGAAGTAAAGTTATGCTCCTAAGAGAGCACGAAAAGGTCGAAAATGCAGAAAATTTGAAAGAAAACGCATCCAAGGTGCGATTTCGTGGTCATGGTGGTCGAAAGAAAAACAAGGTGGCCGTGGTCGCCAAGACCAGCATATTCGACAAGACATGATACAAGGTAACCGTGGACAACTACCATCAGCTAGAGGTTTCACCAGGCGCTGCCATGGCTGCAACAAGATTGATCATAAGAAAGAGGACTGTTCATCAAGTGCACGCAGTAGTGAGGTACCGTTTATGGCAAATATGGATGAAAAATCAGATTGGTTGCTTGATAGTGGCTCATCGTCGCACATGAGCTCTGAGCGAAAGAATTTCCATACTTACAAAGGGTTGAAAGAGAGTATTGGTGTTACAATAGCTGATGGTGGATCACTCCATGCGATTGGTATGGGTGATATTCACCTGCAATGCACTCAAGGTCGCATAGTGAAGATAGTAGACGCTCTCCACATTTCTGGATTAGATCGTCGGCTACTCTCAGTTGCAAATCTTACCCAGAAGGGTCTTACGGTGAGTTTTGGTATGAAAGAGTGTACTATTTTTCGAGGGGAACCTTTGATAGCGACTGTACCACAAACAAACAATTTGTATCGTGTGAAGAATGAAGCACAGACTGTATGTGTGATTGATCGTCAAGAAAGAACAGGTAATTGGAAATCATGGCATGCGAGATTAGGAGAAATAACGACGATTATTATAAATGTTATTCAAGATAATCGTGTTAGAACAAGAATGATGAAGCTTATGCACACTGTTACGTTTAGGATTGAGGCTGTGGGACACACGGCATTCACACACAGTTGCATGAAGGTAGCAGCTACCAATCGCTTAACATTCTTTAGCAACGTGTTGTTTCATGCAAGTAGCAAGAGCTTTTCGACCATTAAAGGCGAGATGGCGCTTAAACAATGGCTACATTCAAACCTTTTCTTCGTGAGCAGCAAGCTGAGATGTTTGGACTTATGAACACACTTTTATGGCCTTTCATGCGCTTGGATGATAAATTTGATAAAGAACAACTTCTAATGTTAGTGGCAATTTAGGAGACAAACATAACCTTCGAGGTATGATTGCTGGTGTGTGAGTTACAGCAGCTGATTTTACTTTGGATTAGAAGCGTTAGGTGATTTCCATGCCCTTAGCTATTATGCAATACTATGGGGACTTAGTGGCCTTGTTCAATCAAGTGGCTGGCCAGCCAATCTTGCAGTAATGGGAAAGTGGTTTAACAAAAATGAACGAGGTGCAGTACTTGGAATCTGGAGTGGAAATGGATATCTTGGTAATATTGTCGGTACAGTTCTTGTCGCTTCAATGTTTGCATTGATCGAGAAAACATTAGCATGGAAAATAGTGCTTGTGGTAGCAGCTGGACTGGTGGGTTTTTATGGATTAATCATCCACTTTTTCTTAGATCCGGCTCCAAAGGATGCGGCATATCACCATGAGCGATTAGAAGACGCCAAACCAGATGTAGCCATTTACAAAGCTCAGATTGAAGATAATCTCGATGTAGAAGATGGAAAAATTGACGGTATTGTATCCCTGGAGTGATTTATTTAAAGCAATCGAAAGTGTTGATATGTGGTTGTCTTTGTCATCAGGTTTTTCCATACGCACTGGCAAATGCTTTTCCCAAGTCAGCTAACTACGCGTTGTTCTTTTGGCTCCCGTTTTATCTTACAGTCTCACATCACATGGACAGCTCACAAATTGGTACTCTTTTGGTGCGTTTCTAGCGTAATTGCCAAGAGAACAAGTATGGTCTCAAATTATATGTAACCATGATTTTATAGATGCTCTAAGAAATTGATCAGATCTTTGGTCGATTTGTCACGAGCAGAATAGGCGTACGTTCTCCTGTCGCACATAGTTTCATTCGGCATCTTGGCTTAAACATGCGGTCTCAGTGAAAAGGTTGGTTTGCTAGGTTAAAACCCTCGCTTATGATTTTCTACGACAGTATCTATGCAAGGAAAATTATCTACTACGTGGTATGCAGGTTGCTAACACAACCGAAGACGGCAAAGTTTGCCGTCTGATTACAATATGAGCTAACGGATGTATCCAGTTGCCACCGTATTCTTTTTAAAGAGACACTGTCCTCATAAGCGGCAGGTCCATTGGATAAATTCAGAAGAAAGCATTTTTTATCAGAAGCAATGTTATTATCCATTGATATATACTAGATCTTAACAAGTTTAATGAGCCTGATCTCATTCGAAAGCCTCTATCCACGGGTAGCGAGCGAAGTAGATATTTTATGCTGAAAAATGTATTACTTTCGAATCTTGAACGATAGTATTGCAGTTCAATTTCTTAGAAATCTTATACATGCACGTGGACCACATTGATGACTGAATTTGTAGTATATCATTGTATCAGTTATCAATTCTCTCATGGAGCGCTTTGTGATGTCGGCACCTGAGCCTCAAGGGCATCGAGTTTATCCAGCAACGGTATCTCCTCTCTCAGCTTCTTCGCCTGATTCACCAACGAGCGTCGAATTAGCGTCAATTCCATTTTCTGCCATCCAAAGCGTTAGCGATCTGGAAGAATTTAGTGATCACAAAACGAACGAGTCCACTGTCGTTCCACCGACCGAATTAGAATCACATGCATCAATAAGCAACAGTGGTGTGCTATCTGAACAGCAATTGATTGCTCGGGGAAAAGTATTATTACAGTCATACCAGATACAAAAGAAGCAGTGGCTAGCAAGTGGAAAAAATGACACTGTCAGTTCCTCCGAAGCTCACGATTCCGACGCGAGCGTAAATATTTTTGAGGTCACAAATACGTCAAAACGAGACTATTGCACCGAAGACCTTTCGTCACCAGTTAAAAGAGCAGTTGCGCACTTAAATTTAACTGAAGCCCCATCAATTGACACGAAATCTCAACTGTCATCTAATACTTTCCTTCCAAGCACCACATTGAGTGATTTGAGTACTTTTAGTATCGGGCCGCTTCCTGCATCAAAATTGATAATGCATGAGCCCCTTTCAAACAACCGGAGCGAAAGATTCTGGATGGATTTTATGGATCTACTGAAGACAAATCGACGTACTATGGAAAAAATGGACGCACAGCTTGCTCGTTTATGGATCGAGTTGATTGCGGTCAATACGAATAAGCGAGGACTGCAGAATGAGACAGACAAAGTGAGTGATGCAGTGACGCAATTATTTCAGCAGAAACGAGAAGCGGAAGTGGCAATTTTGAAACTTGCAGAGGTGCTGGGATCGCGTGTGTTTTTGACTGGGAAATTGTCCGATGAAGCGGTACAGTTTGTGAGTAAACAATTGAGATTAGAGCTTGAGGCTTCAGAAGCTCTGATCGACAAGGTGCAAGCTGTGGAGGGTATTAACAGCAATAGGGACTTAGGAACTAGCGTTACTGGAGAAGTTGAGATGGTTAAAAAGTTAAAACAGCAACTGCAGCACAAAGTTGAGCAGTTCCAAGCGAGTCAAGCAGTAATTGCAAAATTAACAGATCAGTTGGAACGGCAGAAGAATGATGCAGCGACAAGATATGCTGAGTTTAAACGTGCTCTGGAAGTCAAGTTGCGTGAAGTAGACGCTTTGTGCAGTGACATTGATGTACCGGAAGCGTTTGAGCAAATCAAAACATCAGAAGGTATTCTGTACTACAAGAAGAAAGAAAATGATGGCATGTTTGAGCTTGAAGACCCTCGGGTATCTCTCGTTATCCAACAGCGTCAAAATAAAACGAAAGAAAGAGCTTGTATAGCGTTTGAAGAAGTAGAGTCTAGCCGTCCACATCGTAGACGTGGAGTCAGTGCATTAGCGCGCGAATATGCAGCACGAGATAATGCTATTCGTCGTTCAAACTCCACCCCTCACATTTTTAATGACAATCTCGTTATTGAGGATATCCAGATTCCACCTGATGATGGACGAAAGCATACAATTGACGACTTTACGACGCCTTTACCTGCTGGATGGGAAATGCGTGTTACTGCTTCCGGTGCCGTTTTTTTCTTCAACAAATACACAACTGTTACAACCTGGGCCGACCCGCGTTTGCTTAATCCAGCTTCTTCACCATTAGTCGCTGATACTGTGACTCTACAGAAGCCGGTTGCTCTCGACTCGATCGATATGACATCTGAATTACAACCATCGACGTCCAATTCGACTTTTGTCGACATGGATTCTTTTTCGAGACACGAGCAAGATACTGCTAGGTATTTTGATGTCGTGTTTGAAGAATCGGGATCTATCGGCATTCATTTTCAAGCTAATGTGCTTGACGCTGGTGCTGTAGTCAGGAATTTACTCCCCGACATGGCAGCAGCACAAAAGAAAGTGTTGAAACCGTTTGATGAACTCGTGGCTGTGAACAAAACTGCAGTGGATTCCGCCCCGTTTCGGCACATTATGCTACTGCTTCAAGGAGGATTAAGACCCTTGACTCTATCATTTAAGCGAAATATGAATTGCTCGGAGCGCACCTTGCCGCCTTTCACACCAGAAACGATAGCAACGATGAGTGACTGCGGGTCCTCAATCAATGATGTGTCCGAGACGCATTTGGATGAAGAAGTACTAATGGATGAAGGAATTGTCGTTGATCTCGAGCAGCTTCGCGTTCCAGTAACACAATTGCAGACATCTGCAGTACCACCTCGTGAAGATGACATGGGCGTAGCGGATGTCATTATTTCAAATCTCTTTTCTCTTTTTTGGAAGCCTCCGGACCTGACAAGTGCGCTTAACACGGTTTAGAGGATTACAATAGTTAGAATAGTCTCTCTGTATGTTACCATTTCTGTTGTGCTGCAAAAGCGAATTATTATTCTTGTATTAAAACTGAAGATGCAAGATGTTCGGGCGAGCAATCGTAATCTCTCCGATAGTGTGTTCAATCATTGGCCAATCTGGAGAAGCAGTAATTACTTCGACAACTGGTGTACCCTGTGTATTAGCGTAACAGAGCACTGTATCCTCAGACTTTGTGCCAGCAATGGATGGATTCCACGCATATGCTTGATTTAAGCCCGTGACTCGATTAATCGATGGATTTGCCACCCATTCACGGCTTTTGTATGCAGCGCAACCTCCTTGATGATGAAATTGCCACTCGCCCTCGTATCCCATGGCAGCATACGCATCTTGAGCTATTTTGAGCATCTCCCCAGCTTTTACACCAGCAGTGCTCGTATTGGCAATCAGTGCAGCATCCACGTAGGTAGCAGCGTTGTGACGTTTCACAAGATCGTCTGGAATGCCTACATTTGAATTTATCGTGATGTACACTAGTCGAGTGGTGGAAGCAATTAACCCAGCGCGCTGACCGCAAATAACGAGCATTGCCTTGTTTTTTACACGCTTTTTGGTCGGCAATGGATGGCGGATAGTGTCGACACGCTCATCTGCAGCAACGAGCATGACTACGGGTGTGATGGCACGAGCCCACATTTTAGCAGAAAGGTGGGCTGCAATGTCCCATTCTGTCATATTAGGGCGTACAGCACGAGCTACTTCGCCAATAATTTCACCACAGTCCTTCCCGAGCTTCCGAAAAACCTCCATTTCATACAGTGTCAACGTCGATCGGAGCTCAGCAAGACGACCAGCAAGTAGCCCATTAGTAGCGTCAACAACGACTTTGTCACTGTTAGCAAGTTCTAACGCTACGTCGAGATGACTGCGTTGAGCATACCATGGATCTGTTACAAGTGTAACATCTTGTTCAAGTCCTCGCATCTCCTCGTGTACCAATTTATGGCCTTCAATTTCGTTCGTTAATACTATTATACGAGTACTATCCACGTAAATTGACCCTGCGCCACTTTCCGTAGCCATAAAAACGTAATTGCGAGCTCCACTTGTGATCCAAGCAAAATTAGCAACGAGGCTTAGAACAACGGCGTCATGTCCTAACTCTTGCATTAAATGTCGTCTGAAAGTGCACAAAAGAAGAAATTTAGGCTCAACTGTCAGATGTTGATAGTAGCAATATGGTCGTACACTTGGGCAACTTTGTGGATGAAATCTGCCCTACGCTTCGAGATGTCGTGGTCGTACGCATCCATGTACTTTTGGTCATTCATAACGGAGAGGAAGATCTACTTGAGTTATGTTAATAACAAGGCAATTTAACGAATCAGCGGATGGTAGTACAAATTGGACAGATTAGTCATAATATGTATAAAGATTTACCATTAGGAGCAGAATTTAAGTATCGTTTAAACGACAAAAGTGGAGTACATAATAATGTATTGTCCAGTGAATCACTATTATGACTTACTCAACGCATTGGTGGATTGTGTTTACCACACTAATGTGAGACGTTGAGCCACTCCTGCACCACTACAATGTTGGCCCATGTGTTCCGTCCTCGTAGCATCTCGGTCGCCATGTGTCGCCGCTTTGCCAGCATTCATTCATCAACTGCTTTATTTGAATCGGTGCTTCCAACCAACTCATCACTGGATTCGGGGCACAATGAAGAGCCGATAAGCGATCCATACCTTCTCCGGCCTGTGACGTATCCACTTAATAAAATAAAAGTGGTATTACTCGAAAACATTCACCCTCGTGCCAAGGAAGTCTTTGAGCGCGAAGGTTACAAAGTAGAGACACACAAACCCGCAATGTCAGGCGAAGAACTTGCACGAATTGGTGGTGACGCGCATATCTTGGGTATTCGCTCGAAGACACAGCTAGACCCAGACTTTTTTAACACTGTTGGCTGGCATGATCATCGTCTTTGGGCTATCGGATGCTTTTGTATCGGCACTAATCAAGTGGCTTTATCTGCTGCTGCGGCCAAGGGCATTCCTGTCTTCAATGCGCCATTTTCAAACACGCGGTCGGTAGCTGAAAAAACATTAAGTGAGATCATTGCATTGCATCGCAAGCTCTTTTTACGTTCGACTGAATTGCATCAAGGCATTTGGATGAAATCGGCAAGTGGAGCGCATGAAGTGCGTGGTACAACACTTGGAATTGTGGGATACGGACGCATTGGGTCTCAAGTGTCTGTATTAGCTGAATTACTGGGTATGAAGGTAGTATTTTTCGACCCTATTAAGTGTTTGCCACTTGGTAATGCTCGGCAGGTCGATACGCTTGAGGAACTCTTAGGTACAGCCGATGCTGTAACCCTTCACGTACCTGCTACTTCAAGTACCCGAAACATGATTAATCGTGACACAATCGCTCAAATGAAAGATGGTGCTCTTTTGGTCAACAATGCTCGAGGTTCAGTCATTGATATCAACGCTGCTAGAGAAGCAATTGAAAGCGGCAAGATTGCAGGCATGGCTGTTGATGTTTTTCCTAAAGAGCCGGCAAAGAATGGCGAGCCGTTCGAGACACCGTTGCAAGGTCTCCCCAATGTGATTCTAACGCCGCATATTGGTGGCAGTACCGAAGAGGCTCAAGGCAACATTGCCGTCGAAGTTGCGACGAAGTTGGTTCAGTACATTAACGATGGCTCCACTACAACGTCAACAAACACGCCCGAAATTGACATGTTACCGATTCGTACGAACTCTATGCGAATTCTTCACATGCACCAGAATGTACCTGGCGTACTTAGCAAGATCCACTCCGTATTATCCGATTATGGAATTAATGTAACCTCGCAATATCTTCAGTCGGATGCTCGTCATGGTTACATTGCATTAGAAGTGGAAAAGTTCCATGCTAAAGTTGTCACGCGCGAGCTTGAAAAAATCAAGGAGACAATTTTCCTTCGAACGATTATATAAATATGGTCGTGGTTGCGCCAAGCAATTACGTGTCGGTAATGAGGATATTGCTAGGATTTAAGACGACATTAGCGACAGGTGTAATTAATAGACGTTGGCAAATGTCAACAACACGATTTATCAGTGCATTTAAAGAGAAGGGACCTTACTCAATGAATCTTAGGATCACTGGTTAACCATACATCATTAAATGCAACACACGTCTAGTTGGTCAAATTGGCGGGCTAGATCTCCTGATTGGCTTCATTACTATATCAATGGTATCCTACCAAGAAATTTCTGTAACTTTCGTCTGCATATCTCCGAAACCTTCAATTTAATAATCCAAATGGAATTTACGACTTTAAGCTGAAGAATCGTCGCGAATTTTACGAAGACGAGCTAAAGTCGAGCGCACAGTAGCAGCTGACGCCGTGTTAAGTAGGTAAGCACCACCAGCAATGGTCTTGTGGCACGAACGACAGTGCCAGATGCCCGTCACGGTACGCTTGACTGTGTCCTTACCGCAAAAGACGCAGTTGTACTTGGCGTGTTGCGAAATTTCAATCTTCTTGACCACTTTTCGGAGGGATGAACCATAACGCGTGCCATACTTGCCGCAAATGCCAACTTTTTTCGTACGCTTGCCCTGTCATTCCAAATAGCCACAGCAAGAACGTGAGCCAATTGTATATACATTTCAGTTTTAGACATTTTGCTTGCAATGAAAGCTTCTTTCAGGTTTGAATTCTTTCCTGTTAGAATGTTCGATTCACATAAATGAAGAACAAATAGCAAGCAGGCATATGCATCCAACGTAAATTGGTACAGTCAAGTAACTTGGCGGTGAGACCTACCATTTTTGCCTTGACCGATTGATCGGAGAGAAATCGACTTTAGTAAATGAAAAAGCACCTCTCAACGATTGAATGGCTCAAAAGAACTGTCTAACTTTGGACCAATCAGTGAGAGGTCGGTAATATCAAGCCAATCATAAAAGGTATTAGGAGTTTTAAGGTGTCGAACATTAATAGGCATGAAAATTTTAAATGGATTTCGTCGATCTCTAGTGAGCTCTTGCCGTTAACATGGACTTAATGTTATGTTTGGCAATACACGCCTGGTAATATTGGCATTTGGTTTGTGTGCTAGACCGTATGGGTAAAATTGCAATGGTGTTGTAAGAAAAAGGACTTTGGATGCCGCGTGCATAACGAATAATTTTACATAGAGTAATACTCAAAATATACATTTTATTATTCAAACATAAAATCTGCCTTTCTTCTTTGTAGGGTTTTTATCTTTCTTAATACTGGTATTCCGATATTATGAGTATTCACAGTTCCATCGCGCGAACTGTGAGTTGTATCGGTAAGAGATCACAGTCCTTGCCCGTTACAAACATGGCGAATATTGATCATGTCAGCGACACTGTCACCGGTAATGATTCAGTCAACTGGATTCAGGGCAAAGTTTTTCTTCATTGTGGCTTGCCGGAGAGGATCGAGATCCTTGATTGACAGCAGAACTCTGGCGGACCATATTTGAAGGGTTTGGCTCCACGCTCGTAAAATTCTAGCAGGCCATCCACAGATGATAGGTCTGACGTGTTGCATTAATTGAATGGTAGGGGAGAACCTCACACAACTCGTGTATTGACTCTACGAGTCCGCGTAATAAACGTTCAGATGATGTTCTCGTACAATTTACTCAAAGGCGAAACCGAGGGCCTCTCAAAAAGCTATGCGTTAATTGTGCTCTTTCAAATCAAGATTTGCATTTTCATATAATATAAAGTATTCAACAAAGACAAATATACCAGTGTTTTGCTTGTCGATCCAATTCTGTGCACTGCATAGCGTTTTAGTTGAGGCACAAGTGTCTTTTGAATCTCTTATTTCTCATGCCGCTCACCCCTACTAGTCATAAGTTATACATTCCAGTACAATTTTCTGAGCTTGACTCAGGTCGGAGTGGCACCAGTGTGAAGATTAAGTACAACTATTCTCTGGCACACCTGAGGGAGCGACTGCTGAGTTCAAGCGACATGCTTCGTCTCATTAAGCTTACTTTTGATAACGCATTGAATGCCCAACAAATCCAGCAATTTTGTAAACCGCCTTGGCTCTTCCTCGAGGTGGTTCAGGTGCAGGTTGTATACTGACCGACTTACTGATATCAGTCCGGCTCTTAACCGAAGATTTTATCGAGCCGCAAGTTCGCAACGTTATGGCTGAAATACAAGAGATGCAAAAGCTTCAGCCCACGCCAAAGGCATACGAAACAAATTGCATTTGAAATATGCTAAAAAGATTAATGAGGTGCGGTATGCAGAGTCTTTAGTCTTAAATATGACGAGAGAGAATGCAGACTCTACATATGATAGAGTCATTCTCACTACATTGAACCTATCACGGTCGCAGCAAAAAAAATGAGCTATGTATTTATGTAATTTTACGATATGCGAACACATCCCGTGTTCTTGTTAGCTAACTGAAGTTTGATAGCATTTCTGCTTCACGGTAACAACAAATAAATTCTGTGAAAGGCAGATCGAAGTTTAGAATAGTTTTGCTTTTACCGTGGATCGGATCCTACTTTTACCGTTTATATTGCCTTGATCCAGATTCACCTCCGAAAGCGTTTCGAAAAGAAGGCCAGTCTCTACAGCGAACGAGTCTGCACTTCTAGGTAAAGGTCAATGCTTTACAATATCAAAGCTATTTGAAACGAGCTTGAAAAAATATATTTGTTGAAATTCTTCGGCTTTCTTGTAAAGAGACAAGTATACCGATATTTGCCCCTCCGTGTACACACACTTTTCTGGGGAAGGCTTAGGTCAACTGACAGGCCACAACGCAAGTTGCTCGCTTCCCACGGACCGTTGACTTACGTAGAGAAGAGGGAGAGAGGTGAAGTGACATTTAATATTATAGCCAGTAGGCTTTTAACCTTCGTAACCGGAAAGTTACTAACTGAAAGGGGATATACAACTACACTGGGTGAACAATTAATGTGAGACACATCAAGGTGTGATGGCAACACAACATGTGTAATGGGACCTGAACCGATCCTGTGGTGCAGTGGTTCGCCACTCATTTCAGGACCGGGAGGTCCCGGGTT
>NW_020187213.1:549208-555781 GCF_900000015.1 Plasmopara halstedii
GACCCAATATCTTGTGAGGTGGTGGGGATATCCCGACTCCGAAAACTCGTGGGAGTTTGAGGTGCCACTTCAGCAAGATTGCCTAGACGCCGTGGACGCTTTTCATCAGAAAGATGAGAATGCCCCGCGCTTCCTGGCAATAGCCAGGGAAGTAGAAGGGCTATGAGATGAGCTTAAGCAGTGGCAATAAGCTCTTGTGGTCGCAGACACAGAGCTCGCGGGAGCGTTAGGGGTCGACCCATACGTCGCAGGGCTACAATCCGAAGGAAGTCGACGGCGTGCCTTGAGTTTGGCACACTCAAATCGGAGGTGTCGCTACACACGCACGTCCACTTCCTTGTGGTTCAACGGTAAGTCATACGGCGAGAAAAGCTTCCGGTGCCGTCGCACCCATCGCTCAAAGAGCACTTACAGGTACTGTTTGCATTGCGGGTACACGAGAGCCACCTCGTTGAGCACTCAGACGAGTGCGCTAAGCTGTCAGCGGAAATTCTTGTGGAACCAAGAAACGAGCTTGAAGAGCTTTCTGTTTGGCAAGCTCATCTTCCGTTCTGGCCGAGGGTCCGATGGTGTGAACGCGTACGATCGAGTTACCGCGTCCTTTCCTTCCACAACGGGATTCGCTGGGCGGGAGCCAAATTCCACACTAGGGTCAATGACCGGCCCGTGGATGGGCGCGCATCAGAGCCGCCTTACGAGCAGCTTTCAGCTGCCGCCTCTGTACCCCGTCGAGGTAATTAGTGATTACACCACGTCCCCAGGTGACGAGGTGTCGGGAAACGGACATGGGATCCGCAAGGCGCGAGCAGGGCTCGTATCACGCCGCTGGCGCAGCTCGCCTTCCTCGTCATCCCATGCGGAAAATGAGTGTCAGACTCGTAGTCGACCATGTCCACATCCTCAACGGGGTCACTCGTCACTGATAGCGTGCGCGGAGCGCAACGCTCGTGCTCATTGAGCCTAGGATGTTCATCCCACGGTGCCGCGGACGCACTGTCCGACATTGCACCGCGTGTGGGAGACGAAGTTCGGCTCTGCCCGAGACTTGGCGACTTCAGTGTCGTTGACACTGGGCTCATTGAGCACGGAAGTCGCTTTGTTCCATCGAACCAAGTAGCAGTGTCTAGCGGACACGCGAGCCTCGTTGAGGCGACAATCGATTGGAACTGTAAATGTTCCCAATCCTAATGAGGGAGAGTGTTACGGGGATACACGTACCCTGGTAACAGGGGTGTCTGTCACACGAGATGGGCATGGTGTGACTGCATCCAAACAAGAATACGGTATGTGGCTGGGTAGCCAGTAGTTATGCATTAACTGAGGTGTTACTATATATATTTAGGAAAATCTATACATGTAAAATTAGGCGGCTTTGCCCCAGATAAAAATAATAAAAGTCAGTTTTGGATTTTGAACGAAAGAGTTAATTAGCCTTGGGCTAAGGTTGTAATTACACTTGGAGTAAGCGGATTGCGATCCGCCAAACTCGTCCTTGTTCTAAGTATAGAACGAAAGGTCGGTGATCTAAGTTACGCTTCCTCCAAGCGCAAAGCTTCGGCAGCCGCTGCATAGTATCTAATCGAGCAACGAGTTCCCCATTTTCATAGACTCGACCGTCGGATCGGCTATGTATCTTGATCAAGCTTATCCAAAACTAAGTTTAATTTTGAACATTTAACTTTATTTGATAACGAAATAATCTGTATCGCTTGACGTAAGGCAAACAGCTTGCGTGTACCACGGACCTATTTCAATGATTTTCGGCCGTCTTCCAGACCAACTTCTTCATTGTTCAGGTACCTTTGAAAATTTAAGATTTCACAAATGATCAATGTAAATCCAGTACAATTGCACAGTGTTGCATTTTGCGCAAGCATACAGAAGTGTCATGTGTACGTTCGCATTATTTAATGTTACAGAAGTGGCTTATCTATTTGTACCCTGTAGAAGCCGATAATGCTTTTACCGGCGACTAGCCCCATTTCATCACGCCGCGCACGGACAATCGAGTAAAGTGACCTCCCACCATAACAGGGTACGTAAGAGGTTACTTTTCCCTCGAAGACGATGGCAAATGCCTATAGGACGAGCATCACAATGGGATTGACGTGCACTACGCACATAGGAAGTTTTCTACGAGTAGGACGGGTTCGTGGAACGGAACCGAGCCTCTCAAATTAAATTAAATTATTTGCTCTAATATCAAAAGTAATCCATTTGGACTAAGTCTAGCTAACACGAGTCAAAGTATATCTGCTTTGCTATCTTCATTTATGAAACCCTTTGTTAGTGTGCCCACGTGCCTCCAGATTTTTCCTTCGTCAAACGTGTACGAGTTTCACTCTTTTTGTTGATGGGCAAACAAGACTTTTTGCTGGATCATAATGATCTTTTCTACCCAACATTTGTTCCTCACAGCTTTCAAAGCATGATAACAAGTAAACCTACACCTACGAGTTTCTGGGTATAGCGATCTACGTGCGAAATGCGGTAGGCAATGTGTGTGTCTCATGGTTTTTCAATTCACGATAAGTGGTAATTCAACAGGGCATGGGAGCAAAATCGGTCACATACTTCGAGAAAAGTATTCTGTCGGTATAAGCTATATCGCTCATACGTCGTTTTGAGCAGCATTTTTCACATTCCTGAAATTACTGTTAAGAAATTGAGCTTTAATACCTTGACTTGTTATCAAATCCAAAACAACATACGCGAATCGCGCTCGCCTGACAGCGTGATGACTTGATGATATATTCAATAGGTGATAAAATTGGATAGCGTCGAGTCGACTCGCACAAGACACTGAAGACGTAGCGTTTGAATAAGATGTACAAGGCAAAATAGGTAGCACGTGTTACATGAAGTGTTTCAGTAAACTGAATGTAAAGTTTTCAGACAAAAAAATAGAGCGATCACCAGTGCGTTGGATATAAAGCTTATCATGGACAGCGACGCGTCATATTCTTGACGTAGATGACGATCAAGGATCAGACACTGTTGTGATTGATTTATGATTCTGACATACGCCGTTGTATACAGACTCAAATGCATCATTAAAATGCTTAAGTTAATAATTGTGACGATAGAATGCTGGCTAGCTCTTGTCACGGCCTCCGAAAATGCAAAAAACTAAAGCCCACCGCAAGTTTAGTGCAATGCTAACCAGCCTTACCATCGTGACACATTTGCCAGAGAAAGTTGTCGTAGTAATCTGAAGGCTATTTACTTGAATAACATGTTAAACAACAGAGAAGATAGCAACTGCTCTAATGAATTACATGCGCATAGATTGCGGATCAGCCTAATAGTGATATTCTAAATGAATATATACATAAAGCGACTTCTGGTCGGGACGATGTGTTGCCTTTGTACACAGAAATAGCCATTTTTCACACTTAGGAAATGCTATCCTGATAGTCGAAACTGAATAGGAATTCGGCGCCGCTCTAAATTGATGCACTTGTGAGATAGTATTTGTATTGGTTTTTACAATACAATGATCGAGGCAGTCATATAAAGTATGCAATGGATAGTCGGTCTAATCTTGGTTTATGATAGGAACCTTGACCGCACGACGTAGGTTTAAAACATGTTTTTCTGCAGGTAGATGCTTGTTTCAAGGTCTGATTTCTTTCGGTAACCCTTTGATGAAGTAAAGCCTTCGGTTGTCCGTTGGTATTGACTGGCTCAGTGTGGGAGATCGCAAGCGACTGCTAAGGTCCAGAGAAAACGGCGAGTAGACAACCACGACAAACAACGTACTCTGCATTGCTTTCCAGTCGCGATTCGCGATACTGTATTAGCCACTCCACCAGCTGGGTAGGCGTATGTGCGCTTAGACAGGACGTAAAATCTCGCTGACTCTCTCTCTTTTCTTCTCCCACAGTCATTCGTAAACGCCCCGCACTCCGTGTAGCATGGCGCGTTCCAGTGATGGCGACAGCGATGACGCCATGCAACACAGTAAGCCACTGCGGCAGCAGAAGAAGCTCTGCGATGAAGCCATGGAGCTTGTGAATGCCGGTGTGGCCATGCAGAATGCGTCCCCGCCAAATACAGCGGGAGCCGACGCTAAGCTTTCACGCGCCGTGACACTCATGGAGCAGGCGCTTGCAATTGAATACCCGACGCAAGAGGAGCGTGACGCCAGCCAGCGTCTGAATAATAAGATGAATCGCTACGTCAAAATGATACGTAGTCAGCGCGAAAAGGGTGCGACTACTGGCGCCACAGGTCGTGGACACAATACTAAGGACAACATTCTTCCCATGGATAAGTTACCAGCCACGTACAACGCCGTTGTTGAGCTCTTGACCAAGTAAGGCCACAAAATTACTAAATCTTCTGTTTTTGGTGTCAATGTAACGTTACTCTGTGTGTGTCGTTGATAGCTCATCAGCGGTCGGGGATGTCTTTCAAAGTCTCAAGACTACGTTTGGCTTCCAAGAAGCAAATGTTAACAACCAGAAGGAGCATGTTTTGTTGATGCTGACGAATTTCAAGCTTCAGGAGGACGAACCTAACTCGAATAGTGAGGACCACCACCATCTTGATCGACAGCAGGAGCTGGACATGGCTAACAAGGGAATCAAGCGCTTCCATGCACGCATCTTTGCTAACTATATTAAGTGGTGCAAGTACGTGTCGACTAAACCTGCATTTACGAGCGATCCAGTGGTAGATATCGTGCTATTTTTTCTGATTTGGGGAGAAGCGGGAAACTTTCGGCAGATGCCCGAGTGTCTTTGTTTTCTACTTCATACGTTACTACCTCAAGCTTCATCACGAGGTGGGGGCAAGAACCCAGGCGATTTTTTAGTGGAGATTATCCGTCCCATGTATAATGAATTTAAAAAAGATAACGACAAGAAAACAGCACAAGGAGCTCGAGCGCCTCACGCAGAGATTCGAAATTACGATGACTTTAATGAGTTTTTTTGGAGCAAAAAATGTCTTAAGTACAATCCGACATCGATCCACGAAGCTTTCGGAGAAGTAGATAAAAAGGGTCGTCCCAAGATCATAAAGAAGAGTTTTGTCGAAAAGCGCACATGGCTTCGTGCAATTATTTCGTTCCGTCGAATATTTTGCTTCAATTGTGCGCTTTTCCTGGCAGTGTGTGGATTCGCGCTCAACATGGTCATGTATTGCCCCGACACTGCCATTTTGTATGGTGCAGAGTTGAGTAATGGAGACTCGCGCGGTTTTACTGTCTTTGGTAAGAACTTTACAGCGTCAGATGTTACTGGCGTGGGATCTGGTGATGGAGCTGAGGACAAGTCGAGCTCGGGAGATGGACCGACATGCAATCAACAAATGCTGGCAACATGTCTTGGAATGACCTACACGAGTGACATCTTCGATACAATTCCCATTGATTTCAAGGCGCTGCTTCAGGTTGTGCCGTTTACTGACTGTGTTGAAAAGACCACGGGTCGGTGTGGATGCTATCTGGATCTTATTGACAACTGTTTTACGGAAACTGGCCAGACATTGAAGGTCACTGAAGATGAACTTACATTTTCGTCTTCGAGTGAATTTGATCAAAGCATGTGTGTGGTGAACTGGCGTGCTGCTGTTGAGTCGATTATCAAAAAGCCTGGTCCAGGAAAGCTGAACTGTGAAATTTGCCAGCTGGATATTAAGGCTCTGATTACAAACGGAAAGATTGGAGAGCTAATTAGTGGACTACTTTCTTTTGGTGATGGCAAACCACTTGAAACTGGAGATATTGATAACCCGAAACGGACAGACATGGGTGGACTCGCCATGGTCGGAGGTGGAGCGTGCCTGGCTCTTGTTCTTGCATGCGAATTTTTCAATAAGATTTCCTCGCGTATCGCCTCGGGCTATGTAGGTCGCTCGATGCCTGTTCCAATGCGTGCGTACTGTCGATACACTTGCTTTTGGCTTCTACTGTTTGCTTGCAAGCTTACATTTGACTACCAATACATGATCAAAGCTCTCGTGGAGACTACGTTATTCATTTGGTACGCAAAAGAAGACGACTACCTTCCGTACTCCCAGTTTATCCTTCAGATGACCTTCCACAACATTATCTACATTTTGTTTCTTTGGATCCCAGCATTCTTTGTGTTTATGTACGACGCACAGATTTTTTACTCGGTCTTGTCGGTGATTTTCGGCTCTTTTGCTGGATTTAATCTCCGAATCGGTGAGCTGCGCTCCTTCCGCGTGTTGCGACTCTCATTTAAGTCCATTCCTCGCATGTTCAACAAGAAAATTGTGCCGAACATTCAGGATGGAGCAGCCGATGGTAAGAAGATAAAGAAGAAAAAGAAAAAGGGAGAGAAGGAAGAATCTACAATGCCCGTGCGCCATTTTGAGCGGGTGTCGATGGCTGACGGAATCAAACCACTTACTGTCAAAGCTCAAATGTATTCAAATTTATTAGATCAGAATGGAGATCTATACAACGAAGTAAAAACACCCAATGACAAGGACGATGCAAGCTCCAGTGGTCGTCAGTCGCAGCTCGGGTCGGTAACTGGAGTGTCTGGTGCAGACTTTGAGCGCACAATTGCTTTTGCTATGGCTTGGAACCGCTGTCTT
>NW_020187213.1:555791-559301 GCF_900000015.1 Plasmopara halstedii
TTTTTAATCGAAGCGGTCTTTTATTTCTAGAACATTGTCGACAATCGATGGGGGCCTGTAATAGTAGAAGGCTTTCTATTCGTAAAAATCCGTTAATTTCATGTCGTGGACTGGGTAGTTTTTCCTAGCAGCCTTAAGCTGGCGAGATTCAACGCGATCACCCGATCTCATCCCTCGTCATTTGCTTGCAGCAGTGCACAGCCGATGGCAAAGTCCGGAGCGTTACAGACGACACTAAAAGAATGATCGGGGTCTGGCAACGCCAGTATTGGTGTAGGAAGAAGGCTGTTTTTGACCCTATCAAAAGCCCCCGATGCTCGGTATCCCAACACCATTCCGTATCCTTCTTAAGGAGATTCGATATTAACCGTGCCATTTCCGCATACTTTGTGATATTCTTGTGCAATTAGTTGGCGAGGCCAAGCCAATTGCGCAAGTCCGTTTGGCTCTTTGGAACCGGTCAGTTCACATTGGCCTTGACCTTAGCGGGATCCGCTCGAAGGCCATGTTTCCAATGAAGCACCTCAAAACGGAGATCTTCAGCGCCGAAGATGCTCTTATCTTCATGAAAATACAGCTTATTCGTGCGCATGCACTCGAGCATCGCTCTCAAATGGACGACGTGGTTTCCCTCATCTGTCCACCCGTGTTTCGCATGACTATGAAAGAAGACGTCGTCGAAGTATGTCTGTGCATACGTCCGGTGTAGCCTGAACAACTGCATCACACAAGACTAATAAATGTTGCTGGTGCATTTGACAGCTCTTAAAGCATCTGTCGCTCGGAGTACTCACCGCTGTTAGCGGAATTTTACTCGCTCTCATGAGCAAACGGTGATTACAACTGGCCAAGTCAAGTGCACTGTGCATTGTGTATCCGATAATGTTGTTCTGGAGATTATACTTCTTAGGAATCGGCGTATGCGCCGGAATGGCGGTGGCGTTGAGCTTATTGCAAGCATGGACGATACGCCACTTGCCGTCCGGCTTCCGGGGGAACACCGTGGGGAGACTTGATTTCACGCACTATTCATGGGTCGTACCTCGCACGGAAGAAGGCGACAATGACGTCACACTGCAACTTGGGCAGGGGCAATTGGCGTGTTACGCAGTATTTGGTTCCCGGAACCAGGTCGATCTCATGACGCACACCTAGGTCCAGAGGTCGGACCGACGGCGGGTCTTTGGAGACAGCGGCTTGAACTTTCTTCACCAAAAGATAGCACGAATCCGAGGGATTCTTCAGAATCGAGGATCAACTTCTTGCGCTCAGCACCCTCTTGGTACCCCCTGGGCAGCTTCATCCAGAAGCGACGACGAGTTGATTTACTCTTCCGGTCGTATAATGACAACTTCGGCTAAGTCACCTGCCTTCAAGGCACCAATCAATCCTTTGAAGGACATCTCGTCTGACTCAAGAAGAGCATCTACCGCAGGAATAGCCTCGAGGGTGTTGTCACTGTCTTCCTCCCCCGTCATCCCGCTGACGAGGGTGTATAGCTGCGCGCTTAGACACATCCTGAACCAGGGTCGACACCCGGCGTCTTGCAGCTAGCATACCGCGTCGCTGTCACCGTCACCTCTCCACAGAGGTTCAACATCTCAGCGAGACCAGTGGGAACATGAACTTAGCGTTGTCCAGTGTTAGCTCCACTTCCTGCTTCACCAGAGCCATGATGTTATGAATAACATCCGACGAAGAGCTGCTAGATCCGCAGTCTTTGTCTAGCGGATAACGTGCCACTCCATCCGCATCCGAAGGGCCTTACCCACGATGCCTTGGACCATGCCACTATTGGCATGCAGCGGCAGCTTCGAGACTTGAGCAACGCTGAGCCTACTCCACGTGCATCACTGGGGCCTCGCCCTCGATGTCTTGGCCCTTGGTCGACCAGCCAGCACATTGACAGCCCCGGTCTAGCGCTCGCGCCAACAGCTCATCTGCTTCCTAGTAGAAGTGAGTTCATGACTCTCCAAAGCTCCACAAGAAGACGCGCGCGTAGCGCATAAGAACTTCAACCTCCAGTAGATCCATGGCTCATGGTGCTCCGACCATGCCAAACCAAGGATGAGGTCATATCTTGAAACCAAGTCTAAGACTAAGCAGCGTTCCACACTATCGAGTTCAAAAAACTTGACACCAAGTCCGCAGAAAACCTCGGTACCGTGACACAAGTTCCCGTCGCTAAGCAAACAGTGACGATGTCATTTAACCGCACATTCAGCGCCTCGGCATACAGCTGACTTCATTCTGGCGTGGAGCGTCGAGCATAATTCTCCGACGCCCCGGAGTTTATAAGGACCTTCCATGGCTTCTCAAAGCCCTTCACGATTGCTTTCACGAGCAGTAAGCCTGGCTTGCATACACGTTCAGTATAAAGATCACGGAGCTCTTCGGAACTGGGCCATGCTGATCGCTACCTCTTTGAGACTCAAGAGAGTCTAGTTCTTCCCCAGTAGGGTGCCCCGCGCCTACTGAGTGTTGTCGTTTCCCTGCGACAAACCAAAGTAGTGAGTAAGTAAGAAGTGAAACATCGGCTCGATAGATCTTGACGCGGCTTGCGCAAAGGACAACCAGTCCGAAGGTGACGAGTGTCTCCACAGACAATACACCGTCGGGCGTTCGAGCGCTGCCTAGCAGCTCGGAGCTCTGCCTCCTCTTTCTCAGCATAGCTGAGATCCATCGGCTTCACTCGACGAGCTGCTAGAGTGTGCATTCCAACCAAGTCGTGCCAACTTAAAGTTGTATCTGGCATTCAATGCCACCTTCTTTAAAAGAAGATGGGTGCACACGTAAGACTTCCATTTTGGCCACACCAGTGCGGAGCCCCACACAAAGCCAATCACTGTGATCGCCCCGGGGAGAGGGTTGGCTGCCATACCGGCAATGAGAGTTTTCAACTCCTGGACAAAGTCCACCAACTTCTTCTTTCCCCGTGAGGCGGCAAGGAAACGCGACATGCCTGATTAGGCGGCGAGAACACTCGTAAAAGCTGTAGCTTCAGTTCCGTCCAAGGGGAACGCTGTCTCAGCCGAGGTGCCGCACGTCACTGCCTATTCTGGAGCTCGACCACCGAGCTTGGAGATAGCTAGCGCTACGCGCTGTTGCTCGGTTTGGCGCTTGGCGAAAGCTATAGCCATCTCGGCTTCTCTCACTCAAAGCAATACCTTTCTCTCGAGTCTTAATGAGCGGATTGTGTCGGGAGGATCCATCCGTCGTCGACGGTGTCGTCACAGACGCAGCCGACGCCGATATCTTCTGCTTTGGGTGCTCTAGCAGAAGATACTCATCACTCGAAAACGCCTTTACGCGCGCGCTGATCGCTTCAAGTCCTTGCGAAGCGAGGTGTTGCACGTCCTCAGAGCCAAGCAGAGACATCTGATCTTTAAGCCCGTCCTGCATGCCCTGGGGCAAATAGGAGAACTGCTTTATCCTCACAGAGGATCAGCTGTAACGACTAAGGTCTAGATTGACTACAAGTGCTACCAAGTGCAGCGGGGCTGCCGTAGC
>NW_020187213.1:559311-561448 GCF_900000015.1 Plasmopara halstedii
GTTTTTCTGTTGATGACGTAAAAGTGCCGTGCTGACAGCTTCGACCCACCATTCCGCTGACACCCCAATGTAGTGTAGCATGCTTCTGGCCTCCTCCATAATGGCCCGGTTCATTTGCTCTGCGAATCCTTTCTTCTGTGGACTGTGGGGCGCAGTCTTCTGGTATATAATACCCCCCAGCTCGCAAATACCATCTAAAGTCTTGTTGACAAACTCCCGACCATTGTCCGAGCGCAAGTAATTAATGCGATTTTCCCAATAACTTTTATACAGCGTCTTTTGAATCTTGAATATTTTCGCAACCTCGATCTTTTTGAGAAAGCACACGACCACAAAACGTAAATGGTCATCCACAAATGTAAGCACATACACCCTTCGACTCGATCTCATGAGACCCATCACGTCCATGTGGACAAGCTCGAGTGAGCGTAATGTCTTAAAAATGATCGCGATGGAAACTGATCGAACGTTTGCTTTACCTTCATGCATCCACCACATAATGGCTCCATCTGCTACTCCGTTACTGTCATGCGCATCGTAGCGCGCTGTGTTCTTAGCAGTTCATAAGGATTATGATGGTCCATTCTAGCGCGCTACACTTCCTAAATATTTTAAATCCACATATTGTACAATCTCCGGCTAAATTTCCGGCATGTATACCTCGCTCACTCTCTTCCCGTAGCTATCGCAGCAAATTCGTTAAAATTTTGCATGATGATCAAAAAAATTGAAACCTTAGATTTCGTGCCGCAAAATATTTAACCGACAAAATTCGACGATTTAGTCCTGGTACTAGTCATTCGAAATAGCTTGCAACCGCTTCTATATAAGTAAACTGTTCCCATGCCGATCATGATAGTTTCTTTCCATACGCGATCGTTACTTCAAAAAATGCACTAACGACCACGTTTTGCTTAGATCTTCGCGAAAGGGGGTCATGTGTGAGGTCGCTCCGCTGTCCATCAGCCATCCTTCTGGCTGCTTCTCCCCAACAGCAAAAAGCGCATCTTCATCCTATTCTTAGCTACTTTCTTGACAATCCGTTTCATATGTACGGCTTTACCACACTTAAAGCACTTGCCCTTGACCAAAGTCCTTCGTTGCTCCTGTGCCCTTGATCAATGTTGCAGCGAGGCTGCCGTAGCTTTGCGCTTTGAGGTAGCGTAACTTGGATCGCCGACCTTTCGTTCTATACTTAGAACAAGTACGAGATTAGCGAATCACAATTCGCTTACTCCAAGAGTAATTATTGCCTTAACCCAAGGCTAATTACCTCTTCCGTTTAAAATCCAAAACTGACTTTTATCAATTTTTTTCTGCGGCAAAGCCGCCTAGCTTTGAATGTATAGATTTTCCTAAAAATATATAGCAAAATCTAAAACCATGCATAACTCCTGGCCACCCAGCCGCAAACCGTATTCTTGTTTGGTGCGGTCGCACCATGCCAATCTCGTCTGACACACACACCTGTTACCAGGATTCGTGTAACCCCGTTACACTCTCCCCAATTAAAATTGAGAGCATTTACAGCTACAATCAATTAATGCCTCAATGAGGCTTCCGTGTCCGCTAGACACTGCAAATTGGTTCGTTGGAACAAAACGACTTCCGTGCTCAATGAACCCTGTGTCAACGAAACTGAAGTCACCAAGTCTCGCTGGTTCTGACAGCGAACACGGGCAGAGCCCAATTTCGGACAGTGCGTCCGCAACACCGAGGGATGTACATCCTAGGCTCGATGATCACGACCGTCGCGCTCCGTGCATGCTGTCAGTGACGAGAAACCTCGTTGAGGATGTGGAGGTGGTCGACACGGGTCTGACACTCATTTCCCCGCATGGGATGACGAGGAAGGCGAGCTATGCCAGCGGCGTGATACGAGTCCTGCTCGCGCCTTGCGGACCCCATGTCCGTCTCTTGACCTCTCATCACCTGAGACGTGGTATAATCACCAATGACCTCGATGGAGCACAGAGGCGGCAGCTTGAAGCTGCCCGTAAGGCGGCTCTGATGCGCGCCCATCCACGGTCGGTCATTGACCCTCTTGTGGAAAATGGCTTCCACCCAGCGGACCCTGGTGTGGAAGCGAAGGACGCGGTAACTCGATCGTTACGCGTCCACATCATCGGGCCCCCGG
>NW_020187213.1:561458-565592 GCF_900000015.1 Plasmopara halstedii
GGATGAAAATTTGAAATGCATGGAGTTTGTGGACAGGATCACGCCTGAGATTCGCGAGAAGATCGATGTGATTGCTGATTTCAAGCCAGAAAATGTGCCTCAAGCCGAGCCTTTCGTAATTAATCTGCGCCAGAAATGGCTTTAGTAATTGTCGCACATGTGAGTTGTCACGCGACCTTAGCTATGCTGAATGATCGTCTTGCCGAGCTACAGCAAACGAGGTCGTAGATGAGATTGCAACAAGTTTTGTTTCCCACCAAATGTTGCCGCCTTATGTATAATCCTACGTTGATAATTGTATACAGGAGGCTAATCAATGCAATCTTTTTACCAAAGCAAATACTATATGCAACTTTTTTTGCGCTTGGTCGATCTCTTTATCAATCTACAGAATACACTTTACCCAATGACTTCAGTCGAAAGATGCAAATTGCAAGATCATCTCAGACACAGCAGTAATAAAGCATATCTGCGAGAGTTTCAATTTCTTCATAGCCAAGCATGCTAAAGGGTACCGTGACCGAGCAAGGACGTGATAAGACTTTTGCCAATATAGCAAGTGAAACATTTGCAGTTTTGGAGCACCTTCAATATATGTCCAATATTTTGCCCTTAGCCATTTGGTACAACTGTATAAATTTTACATTAAACTTTAAAGTACCGAAATATCGGTTATTTATGAGCAGCAATTAAAATGCGAGATAGAGATACTTCTATTTTCGTACAATTCTAAATAACAGTTACACCGAGATAGCCAACGTCAAGTGTCAAACCTAGCGATTAAGACGTCCGGATGCTTAAAGGCGTCTTTCTTGTTGGCTATGTCCGATTATCCTGTAATTTTCAGAAATCCGACGTGACATAATATGTGATATAATCGTCGAATTTATGTGGAATTTTAACAATGCTGGTTTACGCAGACATCACCTATTTCTTTAAATACCACCCTAAAGGCTTATCAGCAACATATGTACAGATCTGCTTAGGCTCGAGATATGCATCCAGTCCAAAAGGTCCAAGCTCGCGACCAATGCCGCTTTTTTTTACGCCTCCCCATGGCAACTCCGTAAAGCACGGTTGTGAGCAGTTGTTCCAAACGATTCCAGCGTGTAAAGCCTTCGTGACGCGCCTAAGTTGCGCGCTGTCCGACGTGAACACCGCAGCCGCTAGACCAAATTCCGAATCATTGGATAAAGCAATGGCCTCCTCCTCTGTTTTAAACGTCATCACCGACAAGACAGGACCAAATATCTCTTCTTTCCATACGCGCATGTTCTTAGTGACATTAGTGATGATCGTAGGAGGTACAAAGCACCCTTTACCGCTGCTTGGTATTGTTCCTTGAGTCACTTTTGCACCCTCATCTCTTGCCGTCTGAATATACCCCAACACTTTTTCCTGCTGGTCTTTCGATACAAGCGGACCCATCTGCACTGTACTCTCTAGCGGATCTCCCAACACAAGTTTTTGAGTTTCTTTCACAAGCAAGCTTACAAACGTATCAGCAAAATTTTCGTGAACTAGCAACCGTGATGTCGCGCTACAGATCTGACCGTTGGTCCAAAAGCAGCCAAACATGACCCACTCAACTGTCCGTTCAATGTTGACTTTGTCAAAAACGATTGCAGGAGATTTGCCACCCAATTCCAATGAAACTCTTTTGATGTCCTTCGCGGCCTCGGTCATGATGTTGCGTCCGGTGGACACACTTCCTGTAAAGGCTACCTTATGGACATCGGGGTGCGAGACCAGTGGTCCTCCTGCCTCAGCTCCCAGGCCATTGATCACATTCAAGACGCCAGCGGGCAAATTTACATCAGCTGCTACCTGCGCCAATTGCAATGCACTTAACGGTGTATTTTCGGAAGGCTTTAGAATCACCGTGCAGCCAGCAGCAAGGGCCGGTGCTAGCTTCCATAACGCCATCAAGGCTGGATAGTTCCAAGGAATGATTGCGCCAACCACACCGACGGGCTCGTAGCGCAATGCGCCTAGAAAATTCTCCATTGGCAGGTCGACTTTTTGGTCTTGACGAGCATCTAGGGCCTCGGCGGCCTTGGCATAGTAGGCGAAGCAACCAGAGACGTCTTCCATGTCCCACACAGACTCAGCGAGTGGCTTTCCATTGTCCAATGTCTCAAGGCGGCTTAGTGCTTCAATGCGTTCGGCCACCAGATCACCCATTTTGCGAAGGTATATTGCACGCTCGGCACCGGTGGTAGAGCTCCAGGTCTCAAACGCACGCTTCGCAGCCTGCACGGCCAGATCAACATCAGCGGCCGAGGCCACGGCAACCTGTTGAATCACTTCCTCATTAAATGGGTTAACTGAGTCGATGTACTTTTTGTTAACGGGTGCCACCCACTTGCCGTCGATGAAAAGTTCTCTTAGCGTGGGAATTGGGTCGCTCATGGATGCACTGAAACCTGAAATTGGATCGTTGCTCAAATTAGAAAATGATCGATCGTGACAAACCCGAACAACATGGTTTTGCCAAACGTACGTACTCGAGATGAAACTGCTAATACGTCATACTTGCTTTATTTGCGGCAACAAATACCATGCCTGGCTGCACGTTGCTTGAGTGCAAAGTGCTGTATCATAAAGCATTGTCTGACATCAATTTTTGTCGCATCTTTTAATAAATTGGCTGCGATAGACAATGTCATTTTTTTATCTGATTTAAAAATGACGACAGGCTACAAATGAGTCGTAGCTCTAGGTCGTATTCGTTGACGTGCTTTTCAAGCACCAAAAGTCTTTCTTGATTCAAATCTCGCCGTTTACTCATGTGACGACAATGACCGGGATCGCTACACTGTTAGAAATGCTGGTGGCAGTATCCATGCTGCAATGCGTCATCTCGAGAATGACCTGATAGAACATACTACGATATATGGTACAGCACGACCAGATTGCCGCTTCAGTCGGGAGATGTGCGGCCGAAAGTGATTCATATCCAAAATGGGAGCATTTAGCAATGCTAAGTTGAACTAAGTAAGAATTACATTTGGCGTAATGCTCAGGATTCGAAGATCTAAGCACCGACATGTGTGCCAAGATCAGATAGATTCCTGTAAGCCAGCAAAAAAAAATAATTTTTTTTTATGGTGTAGAGCAGTTGCTGCATAGAGAAGATGTAAACGTTTGTGCGTGATGGTGAAAAAGTAGTTTCAGTAACGGCGATGTCGTTCCGTTTCTTGAAAACTTATTACGAAACGTCGGCTACGACCACAAAATTAAGAATGTAATGCAAAAAATGTACCTTGAGTCGACAGCTCAATCAATACTTGCCCTCTAGAAACCTCTGCTCGCAAACTTGGAAAAGAGCTAGCCCTGATCGTGGACGAGTTTACGAAGTGAAAATTTAAGCTATGCAGGTGAGTAATAGCACATCATTACTGCTGCACAGACTGTTTCAATGTTTAGAGAGCATGGGCCCACAGGAAATGATTGCAATATTTAATCAGTTTGTGTTGATCTGAAACAACCCGCCTGAGACGTTATTTGCCCTGTTTGCTCTTCCATCATTCGCTTGTTATATATGATGATAATGAAATTCTCCTGGTCAATGATTCCTACAACTATCCATGCGAGATGTAGAGTGATGATAGATAAGCTCGCAACTTCTGCACCAATGGTTCTTATACATGCTCATGCCGTGGCAAAAGATGGTAGCATCAATAAATGTCTGCGTTGCAAGCGAAACAAAAACCTTTATGAAACCTCTTTACAGTATCTGGAACTCATCCGTAATGACAGTCTGTAGTCTCTTGTGCTGTTCAATGCAAATGCAGTCGTGTTTCATTAGCTCTCTCTCCCTATGTGGGCTACGGAACGTGACTCTTCGCAACCGGCGGTTCTTGTGGACCGCTTCCACGAACCGGTTACCCACTGTAGGGTGTTGGCAAGTCTGATACCTGGACATCCGTCCACACTTCCCTCAAGACTTGACTACACAGCTTCATGCTCAAACTCTTCATTGTAATGCCGGATGAGCCCCGCGTTATCACACGTCTCCACGAATGCCTTCACAATCTCTGGAACTGCCTTCACGATGCCGCCCATTGATTCTCATGAATCTTCTGCGTCTTCAAGCCCATGCCAACCTACAAGCAACTCCCATTCCTTTGA
>NW_020187213.1:565602-566045 GCF_900000015.1 Plasmopara halstedii
TGCCCTCCATTCACAGCTCTCGCCCCCAAGTTGATCCCTTGAAGTGACACGTAGTGCTTTGGCTCCTCTGTCACACTGAGCATGTCATCCGCGTAATGTTTTAGTCAGACCGCGTGAACATCAAACGTTTCCTTCGTCAGCAAGTGTTCAATCAGGAAACTGGTGGGGAGTTCTTGTACAATGCGAAAAGGTCCTACCCATCGCACACTTGCCCCCTCTTTGCCGCACTCTGGAGCAATCGGCGTCGCTCTTTCACATTAACCACCTCATCGTGTAGACTCCTCAGACTCTGACTCTGTCTCAATGTTTCTAACTCGCTAGAATACTTTTCGAGGCTCTGGATATCCACTGTCGTGTTCTCCTTCCCCTTCTCCGGTACAATTACCACTCCAATGACTTGTTCTCTTTCCAGTCCCGTGAACACTTCCACCGGCGCCTTCCCA
>NW_020187213.1:566055-601408 GCF_900000015.1 Plasmopara halstedii
TGAGGAAAATTTCCCATCCTCACAGAGGATCAGTCTAAACGACACAGGTGTAGATTGACTACAAGTGCTACCAAGTGCAGCAAGGCTGCCGTAGCTTGGCGCTTGAGGAAGCGTAATTTAGGTCACCGTTCTTTCGTTCTTTACAAGAACCAAGTACGATTCAGCGGATCGCAATCTGCTTACTCCAAGAGTAATTATTGCCTAACCCAATACTAATAAATTCATCCGTTTAAAATCCAAAACGGATTTTGATTTATTTTTATCTGCGGCAAAGCCGCCTAATTTTAAAAGTTTAGATCTTCCTAAATATACTAAATGTATATAGCAAAAATATAAATACATGCATAACCACTGGCTACCTAACCCGTACCGTATTCTTGTTTGGGTATGGTCACACCAAGCACATCTCGTGTTACACACACACCTGTTACCAGGTTACGTGTAACCTTGTCACACTAGTTGTCTTGAATAGCTTTTGCAATTGCAGCCCTAAGATGATGCGTTCAGCTGTCCGAACCACGCTATAGCAAGTCGTCTACGCAGTTCATATCTTATCGAAGCTGTTGACTAAGAGTGACAGTCTCTTGATAGCAAAACTGACTCTACTTCAATTCACAACAACGTTTCATTAGTAAATCACTTCACAACAGAAACCATATTAAATTGGCGCAATGTTAAGCAAAAGCTTATCATTTTCAGATTAAATGGCCTTTCATTGCCGTAATAGACAAACTAGTTGCCGACATGATACACCTTGTTTAAAACCAGGAACGCTATACTTCTCGAGCAAAGAGAATACAGATAGTACATTTTAAGGACTCGCAATCATACAAAAAAGATTAGCTCTGAGGATTGAGCCTGATGGTCTATTTGGAAAGCTTGTGGCGGCCCCCGCTGGGCTGCATCGAAACTTTTGAGGATTGGATGCGGCCGGGCTGCTCTTAATGATAGTCGGATCTACAAGTCCCATCTGGTGAAGTTCCAGTCTGTCGCACTTGAGTGGCTGCACAACGCCCAGATGTCTCATGTTGATGTGGCCCAGACAGGTGATCCAGATAAGTTTTCGTTCTATCTATAACTTTCTGTGCAAGCTTGGCCGAATTCACGCATCGAATTGTTATTAAGCGATTAAAAAATTCTGAACTCTCAAAGCCTTGTCAAGGCAAATTTTCCTTACGAAAAATGTTCCTCTTCACGCAAATCTCTTGTACAATCTCGCGTATAGCACGGCGAATATGTACAGACCAGTAGTTCGAAAGACTCCACCGCCGCTATATTTCAGATGCTACCGAATCATAGCGCGGTTTTTCTGACGAATGTGGGCGCACCTTTCCATGCCCACTTTCATCAAAATGAGGATAAAAAACCTGATAAAACTCGCTTTAATGAAGTGTGATATTATGCATGTTTGAAGACCGATTTCTGACTGTGTAAGAGAAATTATTGCGTACTTCGTCTGATTATAGTGACGGTAATAATTTGACGTAAAGCATGAACATTGTTTTGCCCACTGACTGAATTCTATTTATAGTATGTTATCTCCCCCTCCAAATAGTGACATCTTTTCCTTTCGCTCTCGTCCACGTCTTTCGTGCACGAAGGGGAAGCAGCGTATCCGAAAGGCCCCCGTTGTCGACAGCCGAGCAAGCTTAGAGGTGTCAGCCACAAGCCGGCTCTCAGCTCGTCAGTCTTGTAGCCCATCGCACTGCATTTTCATTTTGCGTTTATTGCATACCACTACAAAACCCCATGGCCGATCAAGTAGATCTCAACATCGGCGTTGAAGCCCAAGTGCCTTCGACAACTCAGTGGTCCGAACACAATGCGCCAAACGGACGGAAATATTATTATAATGCTTCTACGGGCGAGTCCACTTGGGAACGGTACGTTTAGTCACTTATGCGATTGATCATAGCATTTTGTTGCGGTAACCAAGACTTAAACTCTTTTTGTTTGTATCATTAGTCCGGCGGAGCTTATTGCTCCGCAGACTGACTTGTCACGCGGTAATCCTCAGCAACAACAGCAACAGCAACAATCTGTCACGGGAGGATTCCAACAGCCTCAGCCACAACTGGGTGGCCAAGTCCCGCAAGGTGCGTTGACTTGTAGAACTAATAACGGCTTGAAACGACGGGTGATTGATGTTCGTCATGTTGTATCTAGCGAGTGCCACGGCTTATGGAGGTTACCCGCAGGCGTATGGTCAGCCTATGCAGTACGCACCCCCGTATGGTGGCAGTGGGTATATGTACCCGTTCCCGCAGGCTTATGGCACGTATGCTAGATTAAGTGTGGTGTGCTATCTATAATAACCTTGTTTTAATCCATGCAGGTTACCCTCCCCAGATTGTGGGCCCTGGTCCTCCGATCCAAACTACAGAAAGTGGCCAAGGTAAACAATATGTTATATTTATATGTGACGTGCATGAATCTGACGGTAGAATCTCATCACATTGCGCGTGATCGAATATTTTTTTTGCTCATTACTTCTTTAGGACCCCCTGGTTGCAATCTCTTTGTATTTCATATTCCAAACGACATGACCAACCAGGATCTCTTTAATTACTTCGCTACGTTTGGCAACGTGATTAGTGCTCGTATCATGGTCGAGAAAGAGACAGGAAGGAGCCGTGGCTTTGGTACGCGATACTCATTTGTCTTAATGGAATAGTGGGCGATTAAGCTTTGAAGATGCTGACTTCAACGCGTTGCTTTGATATAATAGGTTTCGTAAGCTATGACAACGCTCCCTCGGCTGATGCCGCTATTAAGGGGATGAACGGCTTCCAAGTTGGCCGCAAACGCCTTAAAGTGCAGCACAAGAAGGAGAAAAATCAAAACCCCATGTTTGGTGAAATGATAGACACCGTCAACGATATGGCTGTTCAAGGCAGTGGTGGTAACTCGATGTCTTCGGGTAACTAGAGCATTTATCGAAGGAGAGCCCACCACTATCAGGGCGCGTGAGGTTTTTAAGACAAGAGAAAGCGGGAAAAAGCAAGCTCATTCGCGTGAATTCAGGTCCGACATGAGAAGGGTGTATGTAAGACTACTGATTCGTCATGAGGGACATAACGACAAAAATCAAAAAAAGAGGAAGTGTCGAGTACGATCAAGTTACTCAGAAAGTAAGTAGATGAAGCAGCCGTTACTGCATTTGCCCGTGAAGCATATCCAGTGACGTTAAACCCTATCATAAGGAGAAAGAAGACTTAGGCGCTTGGTGCGTTCATACTGCCACTCCCACGCGAAGCACAGCCAGTCTTGTTCCTCTGCCACTTTCGTTTTTTTGTCTGTTCTACTGCTCGCAGTAGAGTGAAATATGATACTTATGATACAGAGCAGTCCTGCAACATCGTCTTGCATTACCACACCCGTACACTTCACCAGCGATCTATACCACGAAAATTGTATAAAAGTGTCTCACTTGAGCGACATAGACCTCGTTGTTGTCGACGATAGTTTTGGTAATTGCGTCATCGCTCTTTTAACAGCACTTTGGCTTCACCGGCCAGCGTTTACGATACATGTCACTTAAACACCTTCTAGCATAAGTCTCCCATTAAAATTAAAAGTATCTGGCAAATTTTCAACAAAAAATAATTTGACTTTTGAGACTATGCAGGTGTGACCGTATCGTTCTCTTCCTCATACAAAGACAAAGGTATGTATGCGCTCATCAAGAAGATCAAGGAAGTTATAACAAGGTTGCCGAGCACATTTAATATAGCAAGCTCAGACTCAAAGATAAACGCATAAAAGATTGGGTTCGTCAAGTTATAGTAAACAGTGTAGCTTTTTTGAATCATACGTTTATTATGTCTCATAACGACAGTGTCTCTATTTTCTCGACGTGCGGCATGCAGCCACGTTTCATGATGGCAGTGTCATTCCATCGAATACGTTGTGTGGGAATTTAATAGTATGCAACGAGCCCCTCCTTTACCGGCTTAGGTTTTGGAACATGCAAGTATTCACTTAACCACAAAAGTAAATTGTGCAATATTGTAATTGATTTAATGTTTATGCACAGTGCTTCCCGCATCACAATTGTCTAGCACCGTGCGGGCATAACAATTACAAAAGTGTTTTATCTTATCAGGGCTGGGACCTCGCTAGTAAGAATAAAAAAACGTGCGGACCGTGGCAGTTTTGACACGCAAAGAAAGTAACCTTTGATCCTTGAACTCGTGGCAGTACCCTTTCTGTCTATTCCAACTACATAGATTTTGGCGAAGTGGCGTTAGGTCACAGGCAGACGGCACTTGCGGGTCGAGATTAATAAGGACTATATCCCACATAGGGCACGTAACTCGCTGCAAGTGGAGTACTCGCATTGCAGAAGCTTGTACCTTATACTGTGTTGCGGGTAGTGCAGTGGGGCTGCCATGCGCTTTGCTTAGAGAACGCTAAGCTCATCGACCTTATGTTCATTACAAGAACTAGTACGAGTGTAGCGGATTGCAATTCGCCACCTCCAGAGTTCTCAGAAACCTTAACCAAGGTAGAGGCGCTATTATGTTCAAAATCGAAACTGTATTTAGTTGTTTTAGTTGCGGCAGAGCCGCCAATATCTAAAACCCTAGTTTTTTTAATTAATCTAGTTACACTTAATTAACGTAGTAATACCTAATTAATATGCATTACTACTGGCAATCTTGCCACGTAGTGGCTTCTTGTTACGGTGTAGCTAGACCGTTGTGTGATTACACCAGATCGTGTAATTCACACCTGTCGCACCATCTTGTGTGACTCGCCCTTTCATACAAGAGTACATGTAACCCTGTTACACTCTCCCCCATTAAAGTTGTGGATATCCACGATTCACACTTAACCATCGCCTCATACGAGGCTCGCGTGTATGAGACACCGTTACGTTCTTAAAACAACCTTAGACATTCTCCGCTCCATGAGCCCTGTGTCTATGACACGCAAAACAGCCAGCCTAGTTAGTATCGACGGCGCGTGCGGGCAGAGCGTACTTCTTCTTCTGCACAAGTGCATCTCCGCACAGTACGACTGCGGCTTCACGGAAAGCACATTCCAAGCCTTCGGCAACCGAGCGCAACACACCGTGCTCGCCCCGGGCGACAGAAAGTTTTGTCGACGAGTTGGAGGAAGTCGTCTACGAGTCGGATACTCCCTTCCTAGTATGAGAATATGAGGAGGTTGAGGCAGCTCAACGGCGCGACGTGAGCCCTGCTCACGTCTTGCGGACACCGTGTCCGTTCCCCGACATCACAACTTCCGAGGGAAGTGATATTGTTACCAATTGCCTCGATGAGACACAGAAGCAGTAATCCGAGGCTGCTCAGAGGGCGGCTCTCATGCGCTCGTATCCACATCCGGTCCAAGCTCCTCGTGTGGAGTACGGCTTCCACTCGGTGGATCCCTCTACTGAAGCGATAGACGCGATCACTCAATCGTAAGGCGTCTACGTAGTTGGGCCACCGGCCACTACACAAGATGAGCTTGATCAGCAGAAGGCCATCCGAGCTCGCTTGTAGGTAGCACAAGAATTCCCAATGAACCAGTAATTCGCTCGACTTCGAGCTCAAAAAGGAGGCGCTCCTGTACCCCGCATCACGTAATATTCCTGTGGTGTTCGCCCCGGGCGAAAACGCTGCAGATTATGAGGGGCTCTTTTAGCGATGGTTGCAGCATCACCGGAAACTTTCCTTGCTGTCTTCCTTACAGCAAAGCCACAAGGAAGTGGACGTACGCGTTGAGCGCTATCTTCGATTTGAGTTTGCCAAACTCAAGGCGCAACGTTGACTTCGTGTGTATTGTCGCCTTACGACTCATGAAATTATCCATCACACTTTCGCGAGCTCAGTGGCTTCTCAAAGGGATGAGTTTACGACCACAGCAGCTCAGGGCCATAGCTTGAGATCAGCTCATGATCCTCCGGCTATCATGTAGTACGGCGTATAGCCGGTGGATGAATGCATTGTTATGAGCAAACTCTACGAGTGGCAGCATGGCGCCCCAGGGATTCGGCGTCTCAGCGCAGACACTGCAAGGATCGTCTTCAACGACGCGATTCACGCGCTCAGTTTGACCATCGGTTTGTGGATGATCCACTGTTAGCATCGTCAACTAGGTTCCCAGCACCTTGAAGAGTGTAAACTAAAACGTTTCAGTGAAGCGTGGGTCTCTAGCATAGCCAATTGACTCCGGGTGTCCATGTTGTCGAAAAACACGATCGACAAACAGCTTCGCTATACCCACACCGTCGATGGCGTCCGCCGCTGCCGCAAGATGAGCTATCTTGCTCAAACGGTCCACAAATACCACCACACCCGCGTTGCCCGCCGAGTTCTTCCGCAGGCCAAACAAAAAGTCTATACTCATGGACTGCCAACACCTGAATGTTACCGGTAAACTGGCTAACGGGGCACCGCATTTAGGGAGAGTTTCAACCTCTGACACGTCTCACATGTGCGCACATATGTGCTCGTCCATTTGTACAGCTTTAACCACCAATACAGGCAACTCACTGAGCTGTACGACTTCTCACGACCGAGATGAGGATATCGTGGGCCTCATAGAGGATATGATATATCGAATCCTCGTCGTGAGGAACCACGATTCGTGGCGTATCCGTCGAATCGGTGCTATAATACAGCAACCCATTATTCAACGAATATCAGTGTAATCGTGCGCGCAACCTCGCCGACAATATTTTGTCCGAGTCCCCACACCCCTGGTTCCCGAGAGCCTGTAGCTGTGCTACACACATACCATCACCCGTGTGTGCGGTGCGGATCAAATCCGTCACTAACAACGTCACCGTCATGACATGAGCAAGCTCATAATCCAGGTCTGCCTGACAACGCATCAACAAAATCTGCTTTTCTGGATTATACTTCACATCGAAGTTATGTTTTGCAAAGAAAGAGAGCCACCCGGTCATCTCTGCGAGAGGTGAGGCGACTGAGTCGTAATAACGCATGATCTGTGTATACCACAAACAGTTTGAGCCAAGCAGGTGCATTCTGAATTTGACAAGTGCATACTTCATCCCGAGTAATTTCTTGTCGTGGATTAGATAGTTCCTCTCCCCAGCCTTAAGCTGGCGGGATTCGAACACGATCACCCGATCTCACCCCTCGGCGTCTGCTTGCAGCAGTGCACAACCGATGGCAAAGTCCGAAGCATCACAGACGACACTCAAAGGACGATCAGGTTCTGGCAACGTTAGTATTGGTGCATTAAGGAGACTATATTTGACCGTTTCAAAAGCCTTCCGATGCTTGTTGTCGCAACACCGTTCTGTATCCTTTCAAAGGAGATTCGACAATGGCCGTACCATTTCAGCATAATTTGCGCTATACTTGTGCAAGTAGTTGGCGAGGCCAAGCCACCTGCGCGAGTCCTTTTGTTTCTTTAAATGACCATTCCGCAGTGGCGTTGACCTCCGGGATCCGCTCAAAGGCCACGCTTCTCAATGAAGCACCCAAAAAAGGAGATTTTTTCCGCGCCGAATATGCACTTATCGGCATTGGCATACAGTTTATTCGTGAGCATGCACTCGAGCACCGCTCTCAAATGAACGATGTGGTTTTCCTCATCTATCCTCCCGTGCCCCGCACGACTGGGACAGAGATGTTGTTGAAGTATGCTTGCGCATACGCCATGTGGCGCCTGAGCAACTGCGTCACAAGACAAATAAATGTTGCTGGTGCATTTGACAGCCCTTGGGGCAACACCAGCCACTCCTAGAGCATCCCACTCGGAGTACTCACCGCTGTCAGCGGAATATCACTCGCTCTCATGAGCAATTGGTAACTTAATCAACCAAGTCGAGTGTACTTTGTACAGCCATATTGTTCCAGGGAATATCCTTCCCAGGAATCGACGTCCGTGCCGGGATGGTGTCATCGTTTAGCTTGATGTAAGCGTGAGCTATACGCCAGTTGCCGTTCGGCTTCCGGGCACAAAACGTGGGTGTCAATGAGAGACTTGCTCTCACGCACCATTCCTGCGTCGCGCTTCGCACGGAAAAAGTCGTCAATGACGCCATACTGCTCCTTGGGCAGGGGCCATTGGTGTTACGCAGTGATTGGCCCCCGAAACCTGGTCGATCTCATGACGCACACCTCGGTCCGTTGGTAAGACCGACGGCAGGACTTTGGAGACGACGTCTTCAGATTCCATAACCAAAGGATAGTACGGATCCGAGGAATCCTTCAGGATCGACGATCCACTTCGTGCGTTCAGCACTTTCTTGGTGTCCTCCAGGACAGCTTCATCCAGAAGCGATGACGAGTAACTCCTCGTTTGGTCTTATAATGATCACCTCGTCTGAATTGTTTGCCTTCAAGGCACCGCTAAACTCTTTGAAGGACATCTCGTCCAGCTCAAGACGTGCATGCACCGCGGGAATAGCCTTAAGGGTGACATCACTGTCTTCCTCTCCCGTCATACCGTTGACAAGGATAAATCGCTATGCGCTATCTTCTACAGTAGCCACACCCTGGTTAGGGTCGACGCCCTACGTCTTGCAATCATCATACGGCTTTGCCGCCTCCTTTTTATGTCTCATCGAGACCAGCGGAAACACGCATTTCGCGTCGTACAGTGTTCCCACTCCCTGCTCCATCGGAGCCTTGATGTTATTAACAACATTCGACGAAGAGCTGCTATTTCCGTAGTCGTCGTCCAGTGGATAACGTGCCAACCCGCGCGCTTCACAAAAGCTTTGTCCAAGATGCCTCAAACCTCGTCCGACCATGTCACTCTTGGAATGTAGCAACTACTTCGAAACGTTAGCAGTGCTCCGTGGATTACTTCCCACTTCACGCACATCACAAGGGCCTCGCCTAAATGTTTTGGACCTTGTCCGACCATGCCACTCTTGGCGTCAGCAGATGCTTTGTAACGTGAGCAGTTCTAAGTGGGTTACGTGCCACTTCACATGCATCACTGGGGCCTCGCCCTCGATGCCTCGGCCCTTGGCCGACCATGCCACTCTTGGCATGCAGATACTGCTCCAATACTTGAGCAGCGCTCAGATTTACGTGCCACCCCACGTTCAGCCCACGAGCCATGCTCGGGATTGTTGTCCAGTACACCTTCGGTGTTTGACAACTCGGACACTCCAATATCCAGCACGTTGACCGTCCCGGTCCAAAAGAGCTTCTTGCTTCCTAGCAGAGGTGGTTTCATGACTCACCAAAGCCCCACCAGGTGACGTGCGCGTAGCGCACAAGGTTTTTGAATTCCAGTTAATTTATGGCTCATGGTGTTCCAACCATGCCTATCAAGGATGAGGTCAGCCCTTGCATCAAGTCTGAGTCTCAGCAGTATTCCACGCTATCAATGTCAAATAACGTGGCACTGAGGTCCACAAAGACCCTCGGCACAAAGAAACAAGTCCCCGTCGCTAAGCAAGCAGGGACGGTGTCACAGCATACAGCTGACTTCCGTCGATCGTGGAGTATCGAGCATAATTGCCCAACGCACCGAAATCGATCAGGATTTTCTATGGCTTCTCAAAGCCCTTCACGGTTGCTTTTACAACCAGCAAGCCCGGCTTGCATACACGATCCGCGTTTAAGCACTTCGGGTCGGGCCCTGCTGCCTTCTACCTCTTTGAGACTCAACAGAGCTCGGTTCTTGCCCAGTAGGGCGCTCCGCGCCTACTGGGTTTTGTCGTTTCTCCACAAACCAGACTGGTAAGAAGCAGGGCGTCAATTCGGTGAACCTTTACGCGCCTTGCGCAGGAACAAACCAGTCCAAAGATGACGGGTATTTCCATAGTCAAAACACCGTCGGGTGTTTAAATGCTGCTCGGCAGCTCGGAGCCCTCTCTCCTTATTCATAGCATAGTTGAGATCCATCGGCTCAGGCCCGCTTGACGAGCTGTGAGGGTGTGCATAACAACCAAGTTGTACCGACTTAAAGTTGAATTCGGCATGCAATACCACTTTTATTGCTTCTTCAAAAAAAGACGGATGCACACGAATACTTCCATTCTGGCCACGCCAGTGTGGGTGTCCTTCATAAAGACGGCCACTATGGCCGCCTCGGGGTGAGGATCGGCTGTCATCCCGGCAATGAGAGTTCGCGACTTTTATCAGAGTACACCAACTACTTCTTGCCCTGTCGGGCGGCAAAGAAACGCGAGCGCACGTAATATTCCTGGTTAGACGGCGAGAACACTCGCAAAAGCTGACGCTTCAGCTCCTTCCAGGAGGGGAACATCGCTTCAACCGAAGTACCGCACGTTAGTGTCTATTCTCGCGCTCGGCCTCCGAGCTTGAGATAGCTTGCGCATCGCGCTGTTGCTCGTTCTGGAACATGGCGGAAACCATAGCCATCTCGGCCTCTCTCACCCAGGGCATGAGATTCTCTCCATCCTTACTCTCTCGAAGCTCTTAACGCTCACCATGAGCGGCCTGGGTCGGGGGAAGGAGTCATCCATCGTCAGCGGAGGCGTAATGGACGCCGTCGAAGCTGACAGCTTCTGCTGTAGGTGCTCTAGCAGAGCACTTTAATAGCTCGAAAACGCATCTAGGCGCGCGCATATCGCTTTGACCCCCTTGCGAAACAAGGTGCTCCATGTCCTCGGGACCCAGCAGGGGACATCAGCTTATTAAGTCCGTCCTGCATGCCCTGGGGCAAATTGGAGAATTGCTCCATCCTCACAAAGGATCAGTCGTAACGATTCAGGCGTAGATTGACTACGAGTGCTACAAAGTACATATGGGCTGCCGTAGTTCTTTGCTTACAGGAAGCTAAGCTAGGGTCACCGTTCTTATATTCGGATCGCAAACCGCTACCTCCAAGGTACTCAAAAACCTTTACCAAGGTAAAGATGCTCTTCTGTCCAGAGTTAAAACTTTATTTAATTGTTTTATTTGCGACAGAGCCGTCTATATCCAAAACCCTAGCTTTCCGAATTAATACAATAATACTTAATTAATATAGTAAAACCTAATTGACACGCATTACTACTGGCAATCCTGCCACGTAGTGGCTTCTTGATACGGTGTAGTCACACTATTGTGTGTTTATACCAACCTGTGTAATCCGCACCTATGAACGGTCACAACATCTTGTGCGACCCGCCCTTTCATACAGGGGTACGTGTAACCCCGTTACAGGTAGCCACCGCACATATAAAAGGCTGCTCTCACATTTTATAGAACTATGTGGCTGGGTGCAGCTGGGCTACCGTAGCTCTTTTGCTAAGAGGAAGCTAAGCTAAGGTCGGTGACCTTCGTTCTATACATAGAATTAGTGCGAGTGTGGCGGATCGCAATTCACTTACTCCATGAGTACCCACAACCTTAACCAAAGGCAAATAAACTCTTCCGTTTAAAGCGTTTACTGTATGTAATTATTTTGTTCGCGGCAAATTTACCTTTATCTTAATCTACAGATTCTCCTATCTATATAGTAAAACCGCCTTTGACTGCATAACTAGTGGCAGTCTAGCAACATCCTGACTTCTTGTTAAGGTGTAGCCACGCCATTGTGTGATTACACCGTCTTGTTCAACCACACCCTTGTAGGGTCACACCTTCTGAATTGACTCACATAATCATACCAGGATACGTGTAGCCTCGCTAAATTTGGACCATGAGAAGATGGCGCCTAAAACAATCACTCCAAATTTCTTACGGCCAATCTTTTCAGGGGCAGTACCCTCGGGATCTTTATTCAACTTACGTATGATGGGTAGCCTAGCGAGAATTGGTTGATAAGTAAAATTGGTCTGCCGGGCATCCAGGCAGAAAGCAAACGTAATTTGCTGCTTTGCGTTCTGCTGCAATCGTGTAGCCTTTGTCTTTCTCAAGATATGGATATGTCACGACTATTTTGCTGCGATCAAGCAGCAACGTAGATATCTATTTTGCGGGCTTTTCTTTGTATATAAATTCAACATGGTACTTGAATAGCTCAATCAGATGATGGATGGAAGGGATAGTCCTGTCATGAATCTCGTGTTGCATCGCATTAAAAAGGAAAGTTGATTTACGGAGCTTTCGCCATGTACTAATTCTCTGATCTTAGCGTCATGTCATACGACGTGGCTTTTAATTCATTAAATTTCTTGTGTGTAAGTTACAGTGAGGCGACATTGTTTCCTTAATGCAACAGCGGCTTTATAGCACGAAGTTGTCACCTGTGATGTCGGTCTTGTTTGCCGAGCGTGTATGTCCAGTATCCACGCGCCCTCTAAGGCTAGAATAACCCATATAAGCTCGTCAACTCTCTGCGATCCCTTTAGTGTGGCCAGATGAAGAAACGATAATGTACCGATGTACTGCAATTTCTTGTTTGTAGCACGCTGGCTGAGTTAGTCGAAAATTCAAATGGTCTATCAAAAGGGGTAAGCACTGTAATCTTGTGTACTCACACCAAGCACATCTAGTAATAATTGCAGTGTTTGCAAGCATCTTTGTTTCGGGGAAATTTAATATCCACCTGGCACGAGTAGCTTATACTGCTCCACGTATATACAGAATCTTTAATTCTCATAATATTTCAAAACTTAGAGTGATATATCTGGTTGCTCAGATCCGGCTGATATACACGAGGTAACGTGACAAAATGTGCAAGAATCTAAGCTTTTAGGGCATTTTTAAACGCGAACGTTATTATTTGCCTCGTAATTGATGATGCCATACGTGTGCCGTAAGAATGGCCATCCTGAAGAACATGTGGATTTTATATAGCTGTGAAGTGGAATGAGAATACACTTTATGGATAGGTTTTGTATATGTAAGGGTATTGGGAGTAAGATCATGGTTGTGTACTCTGTCACACAGTACTAATCAGCTTTACGGTGATCTTTAGCATCATAGGTTGTGACACAATAGTTTAACAGTATTCCTTGATTCCAAACTTTAACAGTGTCTCGGTTGGCTTGAGTTTTCTCTATCAAATCGAGGTATTGTCGGTTTTAATAGCTTTTGGTGGCTTGAGGTGTAAAATTGCCATAGATGATAGCCAGAACGTCATCTTCTCTGCACCACATATATGATAGTTGATGCTGACTTTGTTGATCGCGACAAAATACAAGCATTTTGCATCGGATCTAGTAGTATTCATAACTCAAATCCAGCGTGTTTAGTAGCTAGAACGCCTTATCAAAAGATCGACTCGATGGCTCAACCTTCAGGAAAATAAAACTTGTCACAAGGGTTGCCGGAGCATCGTGCTGACAGTAACAGCAAATACAAAATTTGAAGAACAAATTTTCACATTGTGAAATCGTAGGCGTCGATCTCCTTTGCAGCTAATCTGTATCTGACAAAAGTGAATTGATATGCAGTATTTTGCAACCAATTGGATATTGATATGGTAAATGATCATACACTGTTGTTGGTCATATTCAACACATTCGACACCAAACTTACAATGACGCAGGATGATTCCCAGCTAAAACTAACACTATAGATCATTCGACTCGATGGGATGGGACTTAATGGCCGTTGTCTTCATAAGAGGAACCACAATGACCGTTTTTAATCGGTGAGCATCTCGGCTGCCCGACATAGTATAGGTTTATGGTCATCTGCTGAAAGGCCAAGACGCTCCCAGGAGCTCCTTTGCAGTATGAGCACGTGATACACAGGGTTCCGATGTGGGTTTGTTCGACAGAGCATGTCCTGTATGGTGCAAAAAAGGAGAAGATCTCAGTGTGCAATTGGCGCTTGTAGAGCGGTTGACCACATATAGTCTCCTTGAAAGACAAGGCATCACCACCCTTATGTGACACACGTCTTCTAATGTGACAATCTTAGGCCAGCCAAACGGAGGAAGCAGTCGTTGGCGGCCTTGGCGAAGAGAGTCAAGGTCGGAGGCGGTGGCGAGTCGGAGGCGGAGTCGAAGAGGCAGCGGCGGCGCTGCAATCGAGGTCTTGCTGGAAGGTTGAGTTGGGCAAAAGAGGAAAATTGAGAAGTGATTGATTGAGTTAGTTTTGTTGGCGCTAGCTAGTAGTTGTCTCGCAACCAACGATCTTGGGTGACTAGACATGCACCCAAGTATTCAGGTCCTATCCCAAAAACTATCTCTCTTACATTCTGCTATCATCTTTCTCTGTCAATGAAATCCTGCGAAGCCTCGGCGTGGCTAAGCCAGGATTTTTTCGTAGCGTCCCATAGTTGCCAAACCTGAGGATTTATATCAGATGAATAGACGTAAAAGAACTTTTGAAGTGGCAACTGCAACCACAAATAGCCAATAGACTCGTAGACATATGAAAATGTGAAAATTCAGAATTACACTGAGCCAGAATAAACTGGCCAGCTGATCTTAAAATTTGGCGTAGTGGCTGTATTGACCACTACGTCATATGACCTCCATTTCAAGAAAACACCATCTCCTAAAAAGGCTGTCTTTTTCTTGAATTTCCAATAGAGGTTGATGAGTCCTGGAATCTGTTTCAGGTTCTCAACTGGTTCCCATGTTGCGTCCTTCTTCGTTTCACCGAGCCATTAAATCTTGTACTGCATCTTCCTTTGCACTTGCGGTGGTTAATCACAGTTGTCTTTCCGTTCCATCGGCTAGCACAACCTTGTTCACCTTCTGCCGGCGATTTGGATACCGTTTCAACAGTGACGCATGGAGAATTGGATGCAACTTCAGGTTCTTCGATAAGCTCAACTCATACGAGTCACGAGATACCTTCTTCTGGATCGAAAATGGTCTAACGAACATCGGAGCTAACCTCTTTGACTGTGCGTACCGCTTATGACGGATATCCAGATTCTTTTTGTCTAGTATCACCATGTCGCCAGTTTTGAAGTCTTGGACAGATCTGTTCCTGTAGTAGTAATGCTTCATGCGCTCCTGGGCTTCACTCATACGGGTCGTGTGACAATGCGAAAGGCTTCTTGTCGGAGTTAAAACCTCGTTGCTGCTTTCTCTAACGTCTTGAACTCCGGATCTGACGCTACATCGTCGGGCATGTATGGAATATAGCCAAGATCCGCTTCAAACGGTGGCATTCCGATTGTCGAATGCACACGTCGAATGTAGGCAAGCTCTGCCATATAAATAAAATTCATCCCAATTATTCCGGGCTAGATTAACGACTCCTCAAAGATAATCTTCGATAAAACGGTTTGTACGTTCCGTTTGTCCATCCGTTTGTGGTCTAAACGCCGATGACAGGGTATGCTGCGTTCCCATAGCAGATACAACAGTCTACCAAAACTTGGACGTAAATTTGGAGTCACAATCGTCTTCGAAAGATCATGATCTTTCATATAGTTCTTCATGAAAACATTCGCAGTATATTCTGCGCTGTCTGTCGTCTGCGTTGCAATGAACTTTACACGCTTGGTCAATCGAAACACGATGACCATGATGGCGTTACAACCATCCTTACTGGGAGTAAAGGACACAACAAAATCCATCGAAATGTCGATTCATCTACCTCTTGGTACATCAAGCAATTGAAGTAATCCCGGCGGTTTAATTTGTCTCGCCTAGTTGCGCTGACACATTTCACACGTGTTGCAATAGCGCTGGATATACTTCATTATCCTCGGCCAATAGTACTCTTTTCGTACGGCGACGAAAGTCTTAAAAGACCCTGGGTGGCCTGCCGTTACTGCATCGTGGTTCTTGCAGATGACGAGGTTCCTCAGATCTTCGTCATCCGGAATATACAGCCTTGGACTTCGTCTTCTACAGTCAGATAGTATAACACACCATCGTTTAGCGAGTAATGCGGTATTTTGTCTCCTAGCTTCAGCTACTTGACAATTGCTAGCAAGTCCTTGTTCCACGAGTCGATCTTCTTTGCGGACTGAGCCACGGTCATATTGTTCGCAACCATGGTTGCCACAATTTCACGAATTTGGGCCGTATCAAGAAGTTCCTTTAGGCTTTCTTGCGCAGCCTTATGCTCGAACTAAGTATTTCTTGATAGTGCGTCTGCGACTACGTTCGTCTCTCCTGGGATCACTTAAAAATAGAATAAAACTATGCGAGTTCATTGAACCAGCGCACAATGCGTCGATTTGCTGTTTTCTGCGTAAGAATCATTCTAATTCTTGTGTGATCGGTTTCAACCAGGAAAAAATTGTCCAGCAGATACACACGCCATGACTTCAGCGCATGCATGATCGCTAGCAGTTCCTGTTCGCGTACGGGGTATTTCAGCTCCGCAGTTTTCAATTTCCGGCCATTCAAGGCAATTGGATGCTCCAACTCTCCCTCCTTTTGAAATAGGACTCCTCCAATTGCGAAATTTGAGGCGTCCATTCGAGTACCATAAGGTTTGGAGAAATCAGGAAGATGGAGAACCGGTGGAGATGTGAAACGCTTCTTCAATTCGTTAAAACAGCGCACCTGGTCCTCAATGAGTTCGATTGCATCTCGAGAACGATTTTACCTTGATACATTCATGCAAAGGAACTGCAAATTGAGCAAAATCCCTGCAAAATCTAGACACGTAGACAGTTGTCCCCAGAATGCTTTCTATCTGCTTCTTGGTCTTGAAAACTGGCCATTCAGCGATAATCTTTACCTTGTCTGGGTCCATGGGAACACCGTTGCGCCCGACGAAGTCGCCTAAGTATGAAATGTTGTCCACGTAAAATTGGCACTTAGACAGCTTGATGCAGAGCTTCTACGCTTCACATCTCTTCATAAAGTCGTCCAACGCGGCGAAGTGTTCGTTGACAACTTCGCTCTCGGTGTACACGTAATTGTTTTTGAAGTAGATTCGCATCACGTCACGTAAGTCCCTGAAACCCTTCTGAAACAACCTGTTAAATGTTCCGGAGCTGCAGCTGAGTCACATGGGCGTGACGAGATTTTCAAACTAACCGACTGGAGTCGAAAAGCCGTGAAAGATGTATCCGATTCTCGTAACTTTACTTGATAGTAACCCCAGAGTAAGTCCATGCACGAGTACCAATAGCTGCCGGCCATAGCATCAAAGTTATATTTTTTGCGAGGCATAAGAATAGCCGGTAGAACTGTAGCCAAATTCAATTGGCGATAGTCGTGCACAATACGCCAACCGACTGGTTTCTTCACACAAAAAGTCGGTGCACAAAATGCTGACGTACTTGGTCGAATAATGCCAGCCTGAATCTTCTCTTTGGTCCTTTCCAGAATCGTTTTGCGTTGATCAGGACTTCGGCGCCACTGTTTGACCGAAATTGGTGTCGTGCCAGGCTTGGGCAAGATATCATGCTCAATACCATCACGTACAGGTGGTGTTTCACTGGAAAGTTCCGTGCGGCAAACAGTATATGCATACTTGCGTAACGTCTCGGACGCAAGAATATTCTTGAGAGCTTCCCAAACTTGACTCTTGAAGCGCTCCGCCTTCTCAGAGTCATGTGGGCTCACGACAAACATTGCCCCAATATCCTTATCACGGCGCAACATCCACTCGAATTGCTTGGTCGCAATAAGCTTCGTGCTTCCATGTTGTCCATTGACACCATGCTGCCGAAAATACTGAAGATTTTGCGACTCTGTGATAGACGATCGCGACGTGTCTTGCTACTGATCTGGCTGGGCAATTCCTCCACGACTTCAGCTGTGCAGCTTCTGTGCTCTCCACTTTGATGCGAGGGGATACGCGTCCCGTGTTCCGGTCGATATTAGAATTCTGTACTCGCAGCCACATCATGCTTAGTACAACATCCTTTCCTTCAGGGACGGGCATGACTTGAAAAGTTCCAGTAGTTAATGGACACCCTGGTAACTGTAGAGACATCTCTATGGTTTGACGTGAACGATGAACCACTTGATCATATCCGAGATCAATTTGCATCATGCCACCTACGGTGACATTCAAACCTTGCACCAACTCTTCAGTTACACCGTTGAGGCTACTGTCGTTGTCAATGAATATCGAGACGGACCTCTCTTGATATTTCGTCCTGGATGCTCGAGCCTCAGACTTAAGAATAGCGTAGACCGTGCCACTCATGTAGCGGCGTGCTTCTTTGCGTTTTGGCTGAGTACATTGCGGAGAAATGTGACGAACTACACCACAATTGTTGCACGTAGCTGCCTTGGTCCAATCATCGCTCTTCCCCTTCATCTTATCAGAACGGTTGAGATTCTGCTGTTTAGTTTTAGAAGGACGATGCCCCGAGTCCGATGATTGCAGTTTCGAAGGTACTCGAGGAGGTTTTTCCGAGTGGTGTGCAAACTCAAAGTTCGAAGCCATCTCAATAGCTTCTTGCAACGTTGATGGACTCCTTTCCTTGATCTTCATCGCTGTTTCTTTACGTAACCCATTTTGAAAGAAAAAAACGCTTTTCTGACTGGCTGATCGTCAATTCCGTTTGTGACAACAAGTCTTGAAACTTGAAGACATACTCATGAATAGTTTAGCGTTGTTTGAGACGAAACATTCTCTCACGAAGATCGTTCTCGAAGTCCTTTGGTCGAAAACGCGCGCGAAGTTGTTGCTTGAATAATGAGCACGTGGGATGTATAGTTGCCCTTTCGCATTCCGCTATTAACGCGCGGTGCCAATTTAACGCCAACTTGCCCAAGTTACTGGAGATCATCGTCACGAAATCGGACGAATCTGCTTCCATTAACTCGCGTCTGCTTGCGTAGTACTGCTCGGTGGCGAAGATCCACAATTCAATGTCTTCACCGTATTTGCCCTCATACATCGGCGGGTCCTTCTTCTTCTGATCGCCCCGCGCCGCCATTAGATACTCGAATCTTGCGTTAGCTTGCTTCATTTGCGCTTGCAGTTGAGCATGCATCTGGGCTTGGGCGGCTTGCTGCTGTTGCGTTATATACACGAACAGCTGCTGCATTGACATCGCATCAGGGTCTGAAGCTTGGGTAGCCTGTGCAGCTGTGGCCGCAGTGTCTGCAGTAGCTTCTGTACTAGGTCGTGACGCATCGGCATTACTCGGCGCATTCATTCTGCTTTGTTGCCGAGGACGAGGGTTCGGGGACAGGCTCTCAGCGGTACGGCTTCTTCTTTGAGCCATAACTGCTGGACATCTCAGCGCGTTTTTATAAGGCCTACTGAAATCCCAATAAAGATGAAAAGAAAAGAAACTACTGCTTTTGTTTCTTAAGTCTACGCTTCTTGTCGAGCTGGATGGAGTGGTCGAAAGTTCCTTCCAAAATAGTCTGCCTCTGGCTTATTCGCCGTGTCAAAAGCTCCGTCGTACCGTTCCTGGCGTCGGAGTCCTTGCAATCTGAAATTTTGTTCCGGATGAGTTGAACGATGTTGAGCTGCTTCTGCCTGGTCATCCACAATTCCTGGCGTAGTTTGTCGAGCGCTTCATTGCGGGTTCTCTTGAACTTGAACCGAAGCTCGACACGTCAAGTACTACTATGTGACGATCCTAGGCCAGCCAAACGGAGGAAGTAGTCTTTGGCGGCCTTGGCCAAGATAGTCGAGGTCTTGCTGGAAGTTTGAGTTGGGCAGAAGAGGCAAACTGAGAAGTTATTGATTGAGTTGGTTTTGCTGGCGTTAGCTGGTAGTTGTCTCGCAACCAACGATCGTGGGTGACTAGACATGCACTCAAGTATTCAACTCCTATCCTAAAAACTATCTTTCTCAAATTCTGCTGTTATCTTTCTCTGCCAGTGATCTCCTGCGAAGCCTCGGCGTGGCTGAGCCAGAATTTCTCCGTAGCGTCCCATATTCACCATATTCGGATGGTAAATGGAATGTTGCCAATCCTAAGAATTTATATCCAATGAAAAGAAGTATAAGAACTGTTGAAGTGGCAACTGCAACCACATATAGCCAATAGACTTGTAGACATATGAATTATGAAAATTCAGAATTACACTGAGCCAGAATAAACTGGCCAGCTGATCTTAAAATTTGGCGTAGTGGCTGTATTGACCACTACGTCACACATAATCAATGTTGTACGTACCGCATTTGTAATTATCATAAGGGCTAGCCATTCCCATATGTGTATTTACACTGCAAGAGCTGAACAAACAAAAACAATAACTACAGAACACACCATAAAATACTTTACAATATGTAATAGGCTTTTATCCATTTCATGATGGTGGAATTGCTGCCAACTTTTAAATATACATTTACAAAATACTGTTCAGCATGTCCCTGCATGCACGTGCGACGTCACTCATAAATGTCGCAAAAGCAATGCAGAAGTCAGTACAGAGTGAGTCTCTTTTTTAATAACTATCTGTAACGTATTAGCTGAAAGTACTTTTTTTTGAGACTTTAAGGTACTACGGATGCACAAAATCATTCAAGAATTTAGTAAGCCCGACTCAATGTATCTTTCGGCTGATTCAGAAATTGCGACGTGATCCATGACAACTTATATCCAGTAAAAATTATTTTTTCACTATTCATTTGCCAAATACCCCAAAAGTCGTTTCCTTAAACGTTTTAGCGCAAGCAAGTAATTGGAAGTCGGTCTATTGTCGCTCGGACTTGAAGCAAAGCTCAGAATACCCGAGACAAGTACTAATGAGGGCGATGGAGACTTCATAGAGAAACAATATGTGAGACATGTGGACTGCTGGCTTCACGCTATGCATTACATCAGTCTTTATTGCTAAGTGTGTAAATTTAGACTTAGTTTTCGTTGGACGGAATTCTTGATATATGGTACTCGTAAAATAACATAGCAACACTAAGTATCGGTGGGGTTCTCAGTTCGTTATGCGTACGAACCTATCTTTTGGACGCTTGTTTACTTGGACTCATAAATCATGCCTTCTCCGTGTGAGGTGCATTGCAATTCTGTTGCACTATTGCCTTTGAAACATGTGAACAACTCAGTGGGACTACATCGCGTCCTAACGAAATGTGCAATCAGGTGTATGATATGAGAATGTCATTAGTTGCGGGCGCGATTTTTCCTGGCTTGGCTTTAATTAAAGATTTGACCTTGATCGCGAAACTTTTTGCGCCAAAATGTTGTGTGCTGCATAAAAAGATAATACGGATTGCGTTAGTTTCTGAAATATGAATGTTTATTCCCATTTTCGATCGAAAAATTACGTTTAGATTTTATCCGATCTATCTGTCCATTTAATGTTTGCGCTCTCCTGTATTTCTATGTGTGATGCGAGCTCGAAAATTGATTAGTTGCGACCAAACCTATCGACATTCATAAAATATAAGTACACTTTCAAGTAGATTTTCGGCACAAACAATATGAACCTGATCGGTGTTCAGTGTTATGCACGCCATGCTCTGCTGCGTGCGGTGGCCACTTTAGCAATTAAGGACAAAACTGTAGTATCTAGGCGCTTAATTCGATTGTCATCTACAGCAAACGTGCAATTACAAGACAAGGAAATACTTGACCTGTTGCAGCGTGTGGCGGATGGCAAGGTATCACCACAAAAGGCAGCGAAGCTGTGTGACCTTTCAACTGAGTATGAGGTTGTAGGAGACTTTGCTAAAATCGATACAACAAGGAAAGTTCGTACAGGGTTCCCTGAGGTGGTGTATGCTGAGGGTAAGACTCCAGCGCAGGTAGCTGCTATTATGAGTGTCATGATTGAAAGAGGGGAGGACAATGTGATGGCTTCACGCGTCACGTCGCAAGCTGCTGACGCAATTTGTTCATTGATGTCGGTACGCTAGAGCACACTTCCTAATTTTTTATTAACATACTGATATTTTTTTTGGCAGCGTCAACATCTGACTTACTACGAAGTGCCTCGAATCTTGGCGTCCAAAAAGCTTGACAAAGCAACAACGATTATAGACGATAAAAAGGTACAGGATTGATTTGCTCGATGTTTTGGTAATGACGTCTGTAATGTTGATTTGTAAAACGCGACCTAGATTGTCTCGATGGCTTGTGTGCTTTGTGCTGGTACGTCGGATCTTCCTGTAGCTGAAGAAGCCGCTATCTCTCTTGGTAAGAAAATTTGTGTCTACATTTTAGTTAGTAACATAACGACAGATTGTTCCTTTTTGTATTCGATAGAGCTAGCTGATCACCGAGTCACACGATTGTACGATGTGGGTGTGGCTGGTATCCATCGCTTGTTGCGAAATCAGCATATTTTGCAAGCTGCCGATGTCGCAATATGCGTTGCTGGCATGGACGGTGCTCTGCCTGGCGTCGTGGTATATCTCTATACTGTGTGAATAATCAAAACTTATATTAACATGTTGTGTAATTTGTTGTACGTCCATTTCTAGGGAGGACTTACGTCTGCTCCAGTGATCGCGGTCCCTACAAGCGTAGGCTACGGTGCAGCATTTGGTGGCCTGGCTCCATTACTAACGATGCTGAACGCGTGCTCTCCAGGCGTTGGTGTTGTCAATATTGACAATGGATTTGGTGCTGCTGTCCTTGCAGGTAAGCACAATTTTACAATATTCGCGTCAGGGCGTTGATTTAATTAATGTTGCATTCCTGTAGCTCGCATTCTTCAGAACCTTACTAAATCTTAATGCAAAATTCTCGGTTTTTTTACCAATCATTATCGTTCATGCTTTAGCACCAGCCAGGCAACTTGAAAGAAGCATAGATAAGTGGTAATTCCTTGCAGCCGCTAGCAATGGTCACTGGAAATGTGCGACTATTCTCGCGTCTAAAATCATGGTCAGCGTTATCAGTTAGTGAAGACATTCAAGTGCGACGGTCAAATAATCGACGAAAGCGACGTAAGCGCAATTACAATGCAAGAAGGCTTAGACACGACGAAAATAAATATTACATTGCAGAGGAACGACAAGAGGTGGAGCACGATGAAGTCATTAGTCTTTCAGCTGCAGAGCTTGAAAACTGGCAACAGAAAGTGATTAACCACGTTGAAGATCATTTCACAAGTAGGTTCGTGCACAGTAGTATTGTTTCGAACTGGGCGCTGATTAGTCATATACATTACCAAATTCAGATGAACAACTTAAACGGATCGCCGAGTTTGGTCGCGTGCATGGGACTGTGGTACAGGAGGCAAAGCAGTATGTGAGTAACTTGGAGATGCAATTGCGGCATCAATTTGAGTTAGAACGGGCATCATTGCGTGCTGAAGCAGAAGATTATGTGAAAAAGACGGCTGAAGAGAACAAATTATTGTTACAGCAATTGCAGCACTTAAAGCAACAGGCTGAAAAGCTACAGAAGCAGGTCGACAGGCTGGAGCAAGAGGTCGAAGAACTCAAAACGGAAAAAGCTCAGAGTAGCCAATTATGTCGAAACAATCGGCAAGGACATTTTGGGAACGATCAGCTGTATCATTTTTCACCTGACATTGAATTTCAAGAACAGTTACCGGATAGTGAGACCAAATACGCAGAAAGACAGGATCATGAACCAAATGGTGGTGCAGGGAACTCACAATCACATCGAGAATCCGAGCAGTCAGCAAGCGAACGCTTTAATATTCGCATTGTTGAAAATGCAAGCAAAAGCGTTTCATGATGGACGCCTAAAACACAGACATAGCTAACAGTTAGAGCCACCTACTTAATATTTAATTTTACGATTCAATACATGGTTTTGTGAACTTTATATTTCTACCACATACACTGAGCCAATGTACTGCGTGAAGAACCGACTAGAAAGCTTAGCTTCGGCTCTTTGCACATTCTTTACCCACACCGACAGTCACTGGAATGTGCCAGCAGTGACCCTTTTGATAACCACCTTTGACAATCTCGTCTTTGTTAATGCTAAAAGTCCACGAGTTATCAAAAGTCACAAATTCCGTCTTTAGCCAGTCTTCCGAAAAGTGCAGCATAAAAAAACCATAAGGATTTCCAGCTGCGATCCACGCGTGTTTCACGTACTTTTTTGCTACCATCGGGGGCATGCCTGACGTCTCAGACTGTATTCCACCTCCTCCCCCATTTTCATAGAAGTGAGTGCCCCAATTACTAATGTCATGGTTGAAGCCATGCGTATGACCGTTTAACCAGACGTGAGCTCCACCTTCCTTAGTTATCAAAAACCACTCTTTCATCTTATCTTCGCTCATATGAAAGTGCGGAGAGTAGTGTGAATTAATCACTTTCCACGTAGCCGTTGACGCCATTAAATCCCTCTTGACTTGTTTGAGCGAGTCGTCCCACCAACTTTTAATGGTGTCAGCACAAGCATTGTACATTTCAATGTTGCCACCAGCGCATAATTCGTCACCAGGTATCCGGTCATTACACGTGCTGCCGAGCTTTTTCGCCTCAGCAGCGCTCAGATCTTTCTTCTTGACATAGCCATAGCATTGACAGCATATCTGCATCACTCCGTGCGAATCGGCAAAGTTCGTGTCGATATTGAAAATATCGACTGACACCCCATTTGCTTTGACGCTTTCGACATAATAGTGGTCGGAGAGTTTCCAACGATCACTGTTAGCACTCTTGTACTTTTGCTGCAGTGTAAATTTAAGATTTAAGTACTTAAGCAACTCTTCTGTACTCTTGCACTCGCGAAAATTGTAATCTTTGTCGCCACAAATGTACTCGGAGCCACCAAGATCATGGTTGCCCACGACGTTAATCCACGGAATACCCTTAAGCTCTGGTTGATCGTACACGCTCTCAAACGTTGTTTCCATGCGGTATTCAATATCTCCTGGACCAGCGCCATTCCAGTAAATGTTGTCACCGTGACCGATAATACGTAACGGTTTAATATCGCTGGCGGCCTGTGCCATGAGTTCTGCAATGTTTATCTGGGACCAGTAATCAATCTTCATCTCAAGCGAGTCGTTAGCCACTTTACGATACTTATTGCAGCACGAGCCGGGCTTGTCCGTCGTGGCACCCCAGTCCCCAATAGCAATCATTGTCAAAGCGACTTTGGCTTCTTCCGGATCACTTTCAGGCTCGTAAAAAGTCGAGCCACTGCTATTGGAGGTCGAGTTTGTGAGCAAATCTGACTCGGACACATCTGGAGTTCTGTCCCGTACCGTATTCGTCAGACTTTTTCCAGAAGTTCGGGTATTAGCATTCTCATTGTCGCCACCGCTGGTAAAGTTGATAATGATACCAACAACTACGCCGATGACCACGAGGACACCGACCGCAATCAAAGCTTTACGAGCAACGACCATCGTATTTTGAATATGCAGTAGTAGAAGACGAAAAAATACTCAACTGGATAATTCTTAGTTTCAAAGCCTTCGTGGTGCCAAAATTGAATATGGATCGAAACGCTGGCAACCGGTTCACCTTGGTATTTGATGTATGCGGCTGTCCTTCACGTCCATTTCTTCGAGAAAGATATTTCACAACGTGTACGCTCGCGACGCATGAACTTCACCTCGGCACTCTATATCGATCTGACTATTGATATGACAAAAATTATGGGTGCTATATTTTGAAACGGACGTAAGTGGGAAAAAAGGAAACTAGAAGTCGAAATCAGAATATACAGTTGCCATTTTCTCTCCTGAACTGTCGCCCGCCTGTCGCTATGCGAATGGCAAAACACTTCTCTGTATTTTGTTGGAATTCATAGTCGCGACATCCTTATTATACCCTCTTTTTGTGACACCATGTTGTTCAGCTGAATCGTTTCTATCGGGGATGGCCTGATCAGTCGTAGAACAATGAAAACTCAAGCACATGAAACTATAAGGATAGGGTAGATCACCATTAAGCTTTAAACACTGTACTGCAAAATATTGACAAATGTAGTGGTTGAATGGTTGGTTATGTGGTTGTCACAACGGTAGTGCTTGGACAAATAAGAGATTCATGGCGTAAAAGGCAACTTAAGAAATCAAGCGTCAACCCAAATTCCGTGCAATATACAAATCTACAAGTCTAGAGTTCATTTCATAAATTTATCAATCACATCACTGATATGTAAGACTGAGCGCAAACGACAGCACTCGAATGACGTCGACGACACCCATTAAATACAGGTGATTGTTATAATAAGCTCAAACAAATTTGAATATTTGTCATCGACAATTTGGAAAAAGGAGTGGACAAAAAATCATTATCGCCTATACCATGATTTGTCCTGCGATATTTTTCAATACTAATAAACTGACCCGCCATACATGGTAGGAGGAGATGATTTGTCGGTAACTATGCTCTCGCTTGAAGACGAGGACACGCACATAGACGATAAAGAGAATAGTGTTCGTGAAAGCGTCATATCAGGCGGTGCGGCACATTTTATGACAGCTATTGGAGATATAGGGGACAAGTCACCGCTGGTGTATCTTATGGATTGGTTACACGCTTGGCAACAGGAGTATGAGGCTTTTGTGCACATTTTAGGTGTTCAGGAGGATTCTACAAATGAACAGGAAGCTATAGAAGCTGCAAAAGATTTGAAAGAAATGGAGGCTGAGGCTGAGCCACTTATAGAGGGATTTAGCAAGGTAGCAACGGCGCTGCTGAAGCGTCTCAACATTACACACCCAGACAGTTTGGTAGACCGTCATGGCTGGACACTGCTGATGCAGTCAGCCAACTCAGGACTGTATAAGCTGACGAAAGAATTAATAGCTCTTAAGGCTGATGTAAATAACGGTGGTACTTCCAAGGACGCTGCGAACCCGCTCTATTTGGCGCTGGCATCAGACCACATCGATGTGGCATTGCTACTACTTCAAAACGGTGCAATCAAGTCAGCCACTAAACTAGTCACAGTACCTTCATTGGACACAGAGCATTCTAATGACGTTGAAGACCATGACTGTGCGTTATTTCAAGCCTGTCGCTTTGGCCATCTGGATGTGATCAAGGAAATGCTTGCCCTTGGTGCGGATTTGACCTCTGCACTTCCCTTAACAGGCGACCGCGCTCTTCATATAGCTGTGATGTTTGAAATGCAAGACGTAGTGAAGCTTTTGGTTGAAAGTGACAACATTGATCTGAACGCTTTGAATAAGAGCGGCCAAACATGTATTTTTGGCTGCTCCAGTGTTGATATTGTCAAGTTGCTAGTGGCTACGGGCGTAGATCCCAATATTACGGATAACGATGATGAAACAGCACTTTCGATTGCACAAGCGCTCGGGGACGAAGACGTGGCAAGATACTTAAGAACGGTTACTCAGTAATTTTGTACCATTTCTTATTCAAGCGTCGAGAAAAAATAAATTAGAGTCTACTCGTCCCAAATCTCGACAAGGCTACCTTGGACAACTCAAGAGTGAGAATTTTTGTTACGATGGTTATTAACACTAACGCACTTTACGCCCATCACGATGGTCGTTGCCCTTTGTAAAAACGTCCATGTAGCTTAAAACCACTGCGTGCACTGCTGCCATTTTCGTGCTTTTTGACCCCGGTATTTAATGTTGCTGCGAAGTTTATTGGCAGCTGGATGTACCATTGGCGAGCTCTTACCACCACGATAAGAGAGGTGATAACTTTCTGTATAGATAGATTTGTTTAAAGGTTCATTTTGAAGTATGAGAGCAGTCACGGCCAGTTTCAGTGTCGTGTAGTTGCTTGTGGGTCCAGTAGTCTTGTAAGACTTGCAGCCTCACACCCAATTGTCGACTTTCGTTAGCAAGGCTTCGTACTTTCCGCCTTATCTCCGTAACTATCGAATCATCGGATATTTGAGCACTCGCGGCTTTCAGAGCAGCCGCTTGCTCAATCTGCGCTAGCTGCAGGCTCTTTAACTCCAATGTAGCTCGATTTACCCTATCCTATTTTTGATAGCAGTCAGAAACGTTTTCATGTTACAAGTCGATCTGATCCACGCACCTGAACTGTCATCACTTCATCGAGAGACTTATTTAATCTTGCCGTTGTTTCTTGGTGTAGCTGTCGCGCTCGCGAGAAGCGTTTATTCAGGTTCGATTCGAGCATTTCTAGAAATTTTGTCTGCTCGTGTTGGATCTAGCGAGTGATGCACTTTTGACTATCATGCTGTCGAGAAAATCAATTGTCAAAAGACGTACCGCTTGAATCTGTGCATTCCCAGACAACACACCAGCTTTAGTCAATGCTATTAACCTAATTTGCGGCTGGACTTGTTCTGATTGTACACGCCAAGAACAATCAATAAAATGTCGATGTAGTTTCTCGTTGAGAACCGCCCGTAACTTTGGGAGCATACGTCGTTGCTCAAACTTCCACGCAACCGGGTCTACATCAGTGTAAATCATGGCATATTTATCGTTCCTACTGAGTTCGAAATGTTGAAGCTCTTCGTTAACCACCACCCAGTTTGGAAAATTATCGTCATTCTCTTCAAATATAGAAGCCGTTGACTCGCCAACCCTGTCACCACTTTCGCTATGTGATCCACCATCGTCCATTATGTCCGAATCATTGCATGACTCCACTATCTCAATCGGTTCAATTGGATATTTTGGTGGTGATGTGCAGCAAAACTTGCCAACTATAACAGCTACTGCAAGTTCATCTAGAAGCTCACACACTTCAATCCCCACCCCCCTGGCCAGGGTAGGTGCATCAAAGTGGGCTGCGGCCTGTACTCCAGCTTTTACAGCAGCCAGAAGAATTTTCTGGGTGATCACAATTGGTGATTCATCGCTTTTAAATACCTTTATTTCTAAAAGAGAAAGGAGCCAACAAGAGAGTACACACATATCTTCAAAGCGATCCTGGGATGATACATTGGGGGGCTTTTGACTATCGTAGGCGAAATGTGTAGGAGAAATTGACTTTTTGAGAATAATCTCATACTTCAAAATTTTCAGCTTTTCAAATAAAAGCTCCATTCGCGCCTCAGCCTGTCGCCTTCTGATGAAATCGTAGCTATTATTCATTTGTGAGAATGGGGGTATTGGTTGATGCGAGGTGTCGAGTTGTTGGTCAGAAGATGAGGATCGTGACTGAGTTTTACTTGCAGGCGTAAACTTGGTTTTGGTGCCTTCAAATCTAGTTGATCGCGTTAATAAAGCTTTGCTCCGATGATCGTTATTTGTATACGAAACAGTCTGCTGCTTTTGTCCTTGCAATGCAGCACTAGATGGTCTCCCTCGACATAGATCCCAAACTTCCTGCACACTGGGTCGGTCGATCGCTGCGAGTGAAATCATCTGTTTAACCAAATCGCGTAGATGTCGACTATAAATTGTCGGAATTTCCTCATAGTAGCCTTTACTAATCTTTTGGAACAGACCAACGAGGTCTAAACCTTCTGCTTTAAATGGTGATCTCAGCATCGCGAGTTCATACAATATACACCCCATGGACCAAACATCACTTTTCCAGTCGTAATTTTCACCTCGTAGCACCTCTGGCGACATATACAGTGGTGTCCCTACCTTCGATCGAGCCTCGAATGTGTTTTCGCTTAAAAATCGACCCAACCCAAAGTCACCAACTTTCACAACTCCTTTAAGCGTCAAAAAAATATTTGCTGGTTTCAGGTCGCGGTGCATGATTCGGTTCTGATGCAAGTACAACATCGCACCGCAGAGCTGTGTAAAGTACCTCCAAATCATACGCTCATCAAAACGCATGCCTTTTTCATTAGCTTTTCGAATCTGCCGCTTAAGATCCCCCGCTTCTGCCCACTCAAATGCAATACACAGCTCGTTATTCTGCACGAATGCATCGAGATACTGTATAATGTTCGGATGACGTATTGACTGAACTAAACGCACCTACTACAACCACAATCCCAATAAAAATTGACAGCGTATGAATAACCAAGACAAAATAGATCAATTGCTTTGTTGCAAAATGCACCTCTTTAAGTGTTTTTTCACGCGCTTTGAGATTCATCATGTCAAAAATGGCAATTTTTTTAAGTGCCACCGGTTGATCATCCGACCGCCGAATGGCTTTATATACCACAGAAAACTTTCCTTTACCAATTGGCTTCAAAACATCATAATCATTTAGTTGACCACCGTCGGCAAAAAGTAAGCGCTGGTCTTCGGTCAGCGACTCCATTTTATATAAGAGGTCAAGAGTCAGCACCTATAGCACCTTTTGAATGCAGTTAATTTTAACCAATTGTAAATGAGATGAGAATCGACTTTCTACCAATTCAAACCATAACAAAATTTAGGCGTAAGGTATTTTGTTTTGGCGACGTACCATTGTGTAAAAGAACCACAAGTCTGTTCTCGCTACCTTATACTCACAACGGATACACCGAGTGAAGATACCAACAAGACTTGCCATCGACTTCATTTTGTGCACTAAAGTGATCTGTGACTTTGAATTTCGCCAACCTTTGACAATTTCTGGACTCGATCGACGACTTAGATTGTCGACATCATTTATCGTCGAATTTAGTGCCCCCAGCTCTTAAATTAGGTGAGATTGTCATCAATCACCATATTTGTAAAGCTCACACATTTAAAATAATATTGATGGAAAAGACAATTAGCTACCCAGCTAGATCGTCTTCAAGGTGAAGTTTGAGAATAATGCCTCGAGCTCGCAAGAAATTTCGCTCATCAATGAAAAATGACGATATCTATGTGCCGTCCGCGTCTGCTCGTCGTCCATCAATGTGCGAAATAATTCATTTTGAACGAACGTCCTAAAATTTGAATGTATAACCTCTTAACGATCCGAAATACTGTTCATTGCACTGCAGTAATGTGAAGCCACGGAATCAACGTGAACGTCGTGCTACAACGGCATTCTCACCGAAAGTTGATACAGTAGTGCGGAAACCGCGGAAATCTAAAGATTTGAGTCTAAGTATCGACGACAATCGAAATTCTACTGCGGGTATTACTCCAACTCGACCGGAACACAAGCGTCTAGAGAACAAAATAAAGTCACAGGTAAATTGGGTTGGATCGGTTACGCAATTTCCTTACACCTTTGATTATAATATTACCTGTCGATCTATACATGACATTTCAGGCACATCGACTGCGGTATCCGCTTGCGTTCGTCGAAGCCTACGAAGCTGATGGATGGAATAAGTCATGCCGAGATAAGCTGAAACCGTGCAAAGAGCTTGAAGTGGAGCATTGCAAGATTGTAAAAGGGAAACGAGCTCTGATTGAAGGTCTGCGTGAATTGTTGGCATTGTATGCACAGGAACCGCAAGTGCCACCTATGGCTATGTTCGAAGATGTACACTGCTCTCGATGCGGAAGCACGGACATTGCCTTAGATAATGATATTTTGCTCTGTGATAGTCCTGGATGTCATCGTGCGTACCATCAACGGTGTCAGACACCAGTGATTCTGACAAGTAAGATTCCAGCAGGCAATGACCCTTGGTTCTGTGAAGTCTGCCTTGCCATTTTTGAGTGTCTGAAGTCGATCAACTCAGTGTTTGGAACGACATACGAAAACGTTGATGACCTTTTTCCAGAGCTTTGTCAGGTCAAGCCACAACTTCTAATGAATGATAATAATTCTGCGCAGTCAGAAGACGAAAGCACTGCTGTTCCTGCTAAAGTGGAAAGCGATGAAGAAGATGATGAAGACTTTGTTTGCGGCGAAAGCGGAGAGGAAGATGAAGATGAAGATGAAGACGAAGACATGGATGAAGACGCGGAAAATGATAAAAGTACAGAAGGAATTCTTCGTGGTGAAGACGATATGGTCGAAGAGGTACCCGAAAGCGCTCAAGACTTACTCTTTCTTAGTAAAGACGACGTGATTGACCTGAATCAGTAAGTAAAATGTACTGACCTGCTATTGCTGCTGGTAGCTCACGTTGCGTTGCTTGCTCACAGTCGATCGATGCGGTCTCACGGAAAAATTACGCTGCTAAAGCCTGCTCGCAAAAAGGTGAATCTCGTAGGCAAGTCTGCAGCCAAGATTAATCGTAAGACAGGTGATGTAATCTTTGGAGAAGTTGTAGCGCTTGCACCGCCGGCTGTAGGGCGGTATTCACGGTGGCGCATTGATTATCGCGATGGTACTTCCGAACTACTGACACGCAGCAAGGCTCAGGCTGCAATCAAATGCGCATGTGTAAAAAATAATGGCGATCGAGATGAAGACGAAGAAGTCATTGTTGTCCGCAGCAAGCGCAAACGCAACGAAGTCGATTATCGCCAACTTAACGAGCTGATGTTCGCGGGAAAGGATGAAGATAGTGAAGATGATGAGACGTTTGAGGTTAAAGATGAAAGCGAAGAGGAACCTGATGAGGAGGAAGACAATGATGCGAACGCCGTCGAAGAATTGAAAGAGAAGGAGAGAAACAAGAGTATTCAGTGTGGACAGGGCGATTTATCACCAACTACTGTGACTGCATCGCATGACGCAATTCCTCAACTGACACATGAAACTCGTAGCCAACGTCCACGTAAACGGATTGACTATCACTCCATGCATGAAGGTCTGCTCTCTTAGCGTAAATAGCGCCTGCTCGAGTTTTAACACGTAATAGATTGTAAAAAAGTGGGATGTTCCGATGCTTTAATACATGGGAAACTCCGGATCTACTCCTCCTTCCTTTGCATATTCAGTGTATCCCCCCTCAATATTAAACACATTCAATATGCCATGATTTACAAGCCATTGGGTCACCTTTACAGAGTCAACACCGCGTCGACAGATCACAAAAGTACGATACATTAAATTCGAAGATTGCTTTGTAATAGCACTTAGTGGCACACCATGCAAGCTTGCGATGATTCCGATGGGGTCTGTATTGATCAGCTGAGAAGCTGGTATATTAACTGCCTCTGGAAAGTGCACCATCTTGAATTGGACGGAAGCACGCGTGTCCAAAAGAGCATATTCTGCGCTTTTGACTTTTTTCGTTCCTCCGTCACTAGCTCCATAAGCATCCTTTCGAATTTTCGCAAACTCTTTGACACTTATTTGAAACTTTGGGTCAAGATCAGCATCTCTTGAGCTTTTATTCATACAATTGTTTTCAAAAGGTAGTGATAAAGGGACCACCCATTCATCCTTTCTACCTTCAGTGACACTTCTTCCACACGACAGACAATCCGGATTTCGTTGCTTTCCGATCTTCAGGTGTCGAAACAGGCCGTTGTATGCATCGTAAAAGCACTGCACGCCGTCAAGAGGTATCCCGACACCCGTGAGAATCTTTACGGTCTCCATTGCTTGTATACATCCAATGATACCAGGTACTACACCGATCACGCCATTTTCAGCGCAGCTCATTGAAATTTGAGGCGGCGTTGGGTACAAGCAACGATAGCAACCGGTCGCATTCGCATCATTTTTGTATGTAAACACCGTCACTTGTCCTTCCAGTCCTAAAGCACTACCAGACACCAATGGTATGTGCTGTCGAGCACATGCATCATTCGCGAGATAGCGAGTCCGGACATTGTCGGAAGCGTCGACGACCACATCGTAATCACCGACAAGTTTCAGTGCATTATACGCAGTAAATCTCACGGCGTACGCCACACATTGCACTAATGGATTTACTTTCTGCAGCCTTCTCTTTGCTGACTCTACTTTCTTTTTCAGCTCCTTTGCATCTTGATTATCGTACAAAATTTGCCGATGCAAATTACTCTGGTCCACGTGATCATCATCCACAACAGCCAACGTTCCAACACCCATAGCAGCCAAGTAAAGGGCTACTGGCGACCCAAGTCCACCGACGCCAATGAGGAGGATCTTGGCAGCACGTAACTTGAGTTGTGCCTTGACTCCAAATTCTTTGACAAGCATCTGTCTTCCATATCGTTTTAGCTCCAGCCTAGAGAATGGCGAGTATATCGAACTATGCGCTATTATCTCTTCGTTGGTGACCACTTGATCTTTGACAGTCGGTAAATGCGATCGACCGCACAAATCATATTCAGCTCGAAGCTGGTCAATTTTCGTCTGGAGATTATCCAATTCAATCTCCAGATTTAAGCATCTCGGGCACGTAGTAGCAGCCATCGACTGAAATACCGTAAGTTTAACAGACGGATTCGATATTTGGAGTACAATTAGAGTGAGACTAAAAAAACAAGCTTCCTTTGAGGCTTTGGCGAGCATAGGACGCGGCTCATATTTCAGATAATTAAAATATTACGCAAGCGTAAGAAGTACAATTGAGCTTATTCTAGTGTTTATATATGTGGTCTGATCAATTGCTTGCATATAAGAGCATTTTTGACAACATCGCACGTGATCAAAGACACGAGTGTGACTCTTCGCCTGCGTCTGATGAACCAGATGTCAATTGGTGTAAGTGCTCTCGTCCTAGAATACGTTTAAGGCGGTTAAGCGAGAACTTGCCAGATTCCAAGAAGTCTGTCAATACTGTGTACAATAGAGTTTCTTCGCTTACCTCCGAATTCCTCAAAAAGGCACCCAGAATCCTGCGATATTATTTTAACACCGAAAGTTTAGAGATCATCTTCTAAACAGATAATTGCAAGAGTCTACAAAGCAACAAGGAATTCTGACCTGAAAGGGAAATCATCAAATGATGGTGTGCCAGTAAGACTTGTAGTGTTGCATAATTGCAGGACGGTAAAATCCTGAACTCACTGCCGTATTATCCAAATTAATACTCTGTGGGCTGGGTCTATGGCAGTTTCTGTAACGGGGTATACATACCCTGGTAACAGGTGTGTGTCACACCAGATGGGCATGGTGTGACCACACCTTCGGGGCTGGATAGCCAAAGTTATACATGTATTAAAATTTTACTATTGTAGTTAACGAAAAGATTAATTGAGGCATTTTCAAATAGCGATTGAGTTAACATTAAAAGTGACCAATTCTCACAAGAAATTGTGATTATTTTGTGAACTTTTGCTGCACCATTTTCAAAATTCAAACAAGTGAAAAAAGCTTTATTCCAGGTCCAAAGATCGCTGATTGTCGATGAGTGATTGATATACACCGTTCTCCTCGTGTATCACCAAGTATTCAGCCAATGCAGACTGATTTGCGCAACGAAAATCTTGTCCGTAGGTTGCAAATGCATCTGCAACCTCTGAGCGAGTCGACATGCGGGCATTGACATCTTCAATCGATTATTCGAGCCAAGAAATGACGTCCTTTCGATCGACCTTGTATTTGCCTCGTGGGCCAGGATCAGAGGCAATCTTCCACGAGACGTACCGCGTCTTGAAGGCCTGTTTGATCGGTTTGTTGGTAATCAGATCGCATACTTGAATCAGACTAGTACACCCTGGAGGAATACCTCCTAAAGTGATGTTTAGGTCAGCAGCTTTCTCTTTGACAAGATCTGAGAAATGGCTAGAAGCCGCGTCCCAAATCAAACCAACCTTCTCGCCTGGATAGCACGACGCCAAATATTCCAAGTAAGTGCAGCACCCGTCTTTGTCCATCCAATGTTTTGGATGGAACATGACTTTGCTAGGTCCATCCCAAGAATAGAATCGTCTTGAAAGCGTCCGTCAGGCTGGCCAGTCATGATAATCATAGGGACAAGGATCTGAGATTGGAACATCTCGCATGCTACCATCACAGTGCACTCTTTCTTGGCATCCTCGGCTCGGTTGCAGCCGACTCGTCGTACATTCGCTGGAGCAATCAAGCGGGTTTCTTTCGGGTAGAACTGAAGAAACATTTCGTCGGCATTGACCAAACGGGTCA
>NW_020187213.1:601418-611975 GCF_900000015.1 Plasmopara halstedii
ATGCTGATGCTGATGCTGTTGCTGTTGATGTTGATGTTGCCTTCGCTGTTGCCTTTGCTGTTGCTGTTAATGTTGCTTTTTCTTTTGCAGTTCTTGCTCCTTCTCCTGTTCCTGTTCCTACTTCTGCTTTCTGCTTCCTTTGAATCATTGGCATCATAATTCCTCAACCAGCATCGTCAAGCTATTTTGATTTACTGAAAGAATTTGTCTACAGGCGGCTTGGGGGAGAGTTGTGAGGCACTGCCGTTACAAAAGGGACAGGAGCTGTCGAGACCACTTCACAGAAGCCTACAAACTCGGTTTTTCTTTGAACGACATCAGCGGAGATACCGCTTGCATCTACAATAAAGCCAGGCCTGGGGTGGACTGAATCAATGAATAAAGTAGTTTTAATTTTATCAAGTACTTAAATTATGATTCTGTATTATGTGCACAGTTCGATAGTGCTCTTGAGACTACTTCGCGAAAGGCAGGTTTTCCAATTGGAGGGAGTCAGCTGAAAAGACGCTTGAACATGTACCAATGTCTGCGCGTCTATCTTTATTTGTCCGTTAAATGTATACCACATTAAGCTCTGTGTGGGCACTGTAATTAATGCATACCGTATTATTGTAAAAGTCCCACATCAAACTATTTGAGCTATTACGAAATTCAAATAACACTTTAATGTAATCATAAACATTCAAAGATGGTAGGTACTATTAAAGATGATAAAACTGTGGAAAGTAGAGGTACGTGGGCTGTTAGCCTTACGTCAAGAAAAGGGATGAGCTTTTATAGGATATAGTAATATTAAGATGTTAAGTATTAATCTGAAAAATGATCACAAGTACGCATCACTTTTGGAATAAATTTCTTTCGAGGGTCTCAGTTCTGTTCCTGGGCAGACGAATAAAACCATCATCTGAGCATCGTATAAATGGATATTTCGAGTCAAAATTCCCGCTGTGTAACGTTCATGACACTTAGTAGCACAGTGGGTCAACTCAACCACCTCGTCGTGAAAAGATTGTACCTTCTGTAGGGTTTATCAGAAAGATTAATAGGTTCATATTTATTGCGGGTTTAAAGGGGTCAGTAAAACAGCATTTAGAGGGTGGTAATTTTTACCTGGATGTTTTACGGGTTATGAAAATGACATTTTAAGGAACGTTCCAATGAGACATTGGAGAAAACAAAATGACGTCAAAATTGAGACCTCTTCAATGTAAGAGACGGAAGAAATCTTTTACTCTGAATAAAGAAAAATGGAAATATGCAGATATTCTCAAATGTTTTAGAGAGAGCAACAGATCGTCACGCATTCGATATCCAAAATAACAGCGTGACGAATGTTTGAGTGCATTTGCAGTTGTTGCAGTTTCAAAATGATGCGTCTAGACTGTTCAGACATGCCGTAGCATATCCCTAAACACCATGTGACTTGATATCGCAGATGATGACAAGGTGACGAATGAATGAGTCCATTTGCCATTCATGTGACATGACCTCAAAACTGGCATTTTAACATAAAGATTCTCAAGTCTCTTCACTCAAAAGTAAATCACCTTTCTCGCCACCTATTCGTGGAGCTTTATTGTCCGTACGGAGAGTGCACTACACGATAGTGCTGATGCAGCCGGTCCTTAACATAGTGACATACTTGAATTTGCCTTCATGGGCGTAAGCGTTTCACTTGTATTTTTGGTCGCCTTTCTCAATCGGCAATTACTCTGGTGATTGCTGCACAAAGCCACTCTCACTCTTTGTCACATTATTCTATCCTAAAGGCCGGACAAATTGCCGCCGCTATACGTCTACTATCAGAATCCCCAGCTTACAGCTGTGACTAATACGTTGCATGTCTTTGTGTCAATGACCATATACTCTAGAACTACAATTTATAATTGTTACCCTCCGACTTACCATGAGACAGTGGCTAACTACCCTTTTAACGTCTATACTAAGCCTCATATGGTCATCCACATTGCTGCCAGTTTATCTTTATCTCGTCGGTGTCATTCATAAAACCAAATTTTCCATAGCTTTATGCTCGCCAAGACCATAACATAGGTGAAATGATCACCAGAGCGCTACTAAGAGAGATATGCAAAGAACTTTACTTCATTGTCTTCGGCTCTTGATACTCACATAAGCTATAAGATACATGCGCGGCCTGCACGCACCTTTTATCTGGGCTACAGGTATGACGGATCGGGTTCTCATGCGAGATCGCTTGACCAACCCATCACGGAGTGTAAAGGTGCTGCACCTAGTGGAGTTTAGAGTCAATGAAACCTGGTCTAATAAAACAACTTTGCTAAATAGGTTGATGTTCACAAACTCACAGTGCAATATTTTACACTCCTATGCACGGAAGCAGAAGCAATTTTGGCGCGAGCATGAAGCTGCGATAGATTCAGTAAATCACATGGAAATTTCCACATCGACTCTCAGCGATGTGGCGAAGTTTATAAAGCTAACCATGGAAGGCAGAAACCGCTTTATCGGGATAAGACAGAATGTGTCTTCGGTAGTGGGACTGTCGCCCTTAACAAGACGAGCTACTAGTATTGGAGTTGAGGGATAAGCTACGCCTGTGACAGTTGGCTGTGTCTGCTTGAAGCAGGTCTAGCAACAACTCGTATATGGAGCGCACGTTTTATTTGTTGTACAACAACTTTAATTGAAGTCCGAGCGATTTAGTGGCACTTTGCGATAGAGGAAGTGTGCAGGGGCCGTTGTAGAAAAGAAGCAATTAGACGGTGCGGACACCGAAGGGCGCCTACAAGTCAGAATTGATCGGTCAGATATGCCGATTGTACTAAAGATGATTGAGTCTTCTTACGTTGAAGCGGCATATCTAAGTTAAAACGTCCATGCCACGCGTTCAACGTGAAACAGTAAAGCACAACGTGTTTGTAAAGAGAGAAATTCACTCACAATAGAAGACCGATGAAGTTCAAAGAATTTCAAGTATCCTCTAAATACCTCCGATAAAAGGCCACCAAAAGAATTTTTTTAGAAGATGTGAGCAAAGAACAGCGACATCTAGTCGCACAAGGATTGCCATTTGCCAGTATTGTTCCAAGAGACAAAAATGTTACATCAGTTATCCGTATTCAATCTGACGGATATGATTTGGAAAAAACAAGATTTTTTGTGAGTGTCAAACACGGTGTCAATAAATATCTGGATTGGGATTGCTCGACACACTTTATTATCATGGCTTGTCTTGGTCATGAAATAATTGCACGTTTTGATACCTAAGAGCCGGGAGCGGCGATGGCCCTATGAAGGCATAAGCCAGTCGTGAGATTGCTCTAGTGAGACACCTTTGGTAACTCATCTGGATGCCGGTGGGTTCTCTCCAGGTGAGGAAAAATTAATCTTTCTGGGGAGCAAGAAGCTGAAATAGCAACTGATACTGTCAGGTTGTCGATGCAGCACCTTGCTGCTCTAGAGGTTCTCAAATTAGGGTGCGTGCGTGCGAATGGACAGATCGGCACGCAAATTTGATTCGCAGTAAATATCGAGATGTGCATATTAGGATTTGAGATCTTCCGCGAGTATGAAGACGTCTTTTTATTTTTATTGAGAAAACATTACCAATTTGGGTATAATCAAATTGTCATATGTTGCAAACGCTTACAGCTGCGCGGTGTGCGGTTAAAATTTCTTGTCCACATGTCAAGCAAGCTTACGTATATCGCGCGACTTTTAGAACAGTAGACGTTACGTGGAGGCATCAAAGATGTCAAATACGGATACGATATCTGTGCGTCTTGCGACTTGTCTCAAAGGTTTTGTTTAAATCTCCGATCTAATTGTGTGCCAGAGAGAAGTTACCGTGTAAAGCAGTCTCCGTATCATATCTCTGCTGGGACGGGAAACTGTGCTGTAATTCGTGGTATATTTCCTTTGCAGTATAATTGATGTGCACTTTCAGTAAAATACGGTACGCAGTCATTACAGCGGAGAAGACACGATCTCAATGTGGTATACATTTTGGTGGGGGGTCCGCACGGTAATGGACAAAGTAAGATGGACGCAGAGGGACTCAATCCGATTCGAAAGCCCTCTTTGAAGATGCTAATTGTTACCGCCTCAAAAAGAGAATTGTCACCGGGCCTGACATTGATGAATGTCCAACCGGCTTCTCCGCTGACTCCATCTTATTAAAATTCCCGGCTGTGGGCTTCTTTAAGTAATCACAAGAGAACCGCCCTATTAAGTTACCGAACTGTGTACTTACTTCAGGATCTTCCGACTACCTTCATAACAAAATCAAAACTTCCGCCATGATGGAATTGTCCCAGCCGGTTCTGACTTTGATTTAGATGCAAGAAGTTTCTCCGGTGAGGTCGTCCGATTAAAAACAAGTTTGCAGGCTTCTGTAAAGTAGTCTCGTCGGCACCTATCTCTTTCGTAATGGGAGTGCCTGACGACGCTTCCGCGAGCCGCTTGTTAACAAATTCTTCTGGTAATCGAATTAGCTTGACAGCAGTGGTGGAGGATTATTGATGCCAATGGATCAAAAGAAGCAGGAGCAAAAGCAAAACAGTAGCAGGACCAAAGGCAGAAGCAAGAGTAAGGATGTTCTTTAGGCTGGGGGCTAGTTTTGTCTCTAACGGATTTCCAATCGATTTTTTTTCAGAACTACTACCAGCAACAACAGCAGTCTAATAATACTCATACTGGGCGGCGACATAATTTGCTCCCAAAAAGTTCCACTTCTCTAAGGCGGCAATTACCAGAACTTTCTCTTCATCAAGCCAAGTACAGCATTAATCTCCCCCATATCACGCTTCTCATTACCACTGCCTGCCGTAGTGTTTTGCGTAGCATCACTCACCCACACACGATTTCAGAATCACTATTTGCCCACATCTGACCTAATATCATCGATTGAGATCCAATGATTTTTTTGGGTCAAGATTCAACCTGCAGCAGATTTGAGTGTAATAAATCCAACCCTGCCTTTCGTGAATACGAAACGTCATTTATGGAGATAATACGAATAAATATATTGGGGTCTATGCATTCAAACACGAAGAATGTTCTTCCTATAGCTTTCTATTCACTGCAAAGCCCGAAACTTAAAGACGTTATAATTCTATACCCTTTTAAAAGAATTCTACCATCTCCATGACTTGGCATATTCAACGGCCATATAACGGTCATCGCTTAGCCGCATCTTTTGATTCCCGCGTGCGGGCACAATTTCAGCAGAAAGAAAAGCAGTGCACGTTTAGTTGAGCTCTACAAATGACACAAGGTTTGAAAGTGTAATACAAACTAAGTGTTTTACTTTTTTCACGGGATTGGTGGTTCACGCAGTTCATGTTACTTAGTTACCAATCTTGCGACTACAATCACTTTCTACACACGAGCTTCTTGTTTTTTTTCAAAACCAGGGTTATGAATGGCCTTGGCGTATTCATTGCCCACGTAATCGGCAATATGATATCTTTCCAAAATTTCCCATGGGTGAATCGTCAAGTCATTCGCTATCGTCTTATAAACAGCTTCATGAGTTAGCCCTTTGGTGAACCATTCTTTATATTGTTCATTTTGGAAATAACGTCCCCACTCTCTGGCTGACGAATCTGGAGACTTTTGCGCTAAACGTAGTATGATCGCCACTCTGGCGGGACCGACAGCACTGGTGAGCGTATCAAGCAGCGTGACTGTTTGTGCTTCATTTCGGTAAATTTCATAGTATTTCAAGTGGTAGGAAACCCATACTCTAGGAGAAAATGCTTTAAATCCACCATAGAGAAAGTTGCAGACGTCGCGTTCGGTGCGAACCACCATATCCACGACATCAACCGGACTTTTTTTCTTGTTCAGCCAAATCACAGATAGAGCTTCCAAGTACTTCTGCCCTAATTCATTTTGATTTTCCCGAGAGGTCAGAATTTGAACTAGATCGGTCTCTCCATAGAAATCGATGAGATACATAAGTTCAACAAATACAGCTGCCTCTCGATTTTGCGTTCCACTCTGAAGTTCAATATAATTGACCCACTGATGGAAGCGAACGCAAAAAAAATCGCGGCGATCGATCTTGTCGAGCATGATTCTTGTTAATCTGTGATTAATAATCGGCTCGTGTTCGAGCAGTGGAGCAGCGACCACACGTGTCTGAGATGTCTGGAGCGCTCTTTCGAATATAATATCTAAATCCTCGGGAGTAAAAAATTCTTTCATAGCAAGAATAATTTTCCGGTATGGTTCCATTTGTCCATTCACTCGTTGGTTGCAAACAAAATAGGCCCACTTTATCCACGAAGTGTCCGTCAGGAGGTTTTGTGACCCTAACTTCATTTTGCATATCGCAGCATATTCATTTGGCGTCATCCCACTGAGGAGATGTGGTACGATTGAAGCGGCGATGCCAACTAAGCCTAGAGTTGAATACCTTTGGGTGCTTTTCAAGATTTTCTCACGGAAGAAAGAGGCTGTCATTGCTGTCATTCCCCTGAATTCATTATCAATGCTCTGAGATCCAGTTAAAGGTTCCACTTGTGAAGTTGCGAACGTAGAATTTGTCCTTGCCAAAGCACTGGCAGCGAGAAGACTGGCCGCCACAACAGTGCGTAAGTAGCGAAAATGCACGGCTGTAGTCGTATGGATTTTCAAAAGTGAGTTGATTCCGAAGTCTGATGTGGTGACACATATAAATGTCAACTAGGTTAGCTACATAAAATTGTAAATATGCTAATTTGGTCGTAAAAACGCAATAAAATATCGCAACGTCTACATACAGTGTAATACTAAATCATGAAAAACTTTCACGAAGGTCAAATTACACGTAATGGTTATTGTGAATATGCAAAGATGGTGCTAAATACAGTAAATTTGTAATTTTTAGTATCCATGGAACATTGCAGGTTTTTTCTTTGCAAAAATTATTGTAGGTACAACGCGATGCAGTATTCAAAAGATTAGATAGTATGACCATTTCTAATACCGTATTGGTAAAGAAGGGTTGCCACGCCCTAGCCACTAAAGATTTATTTGAAGATGCTACTCATAACAGCATGCTGTACTTGTTTTCTATCGAAGTGGACGTACAAAGCAATCCTTTAAACATTCTATATGAGTGAGAACGTTGGCTATGTAAGGTGCACGGCAACCCATTGCACTAAGTAGCATTTGTAAGTCATTTCAACGACGGTAGGTCACGAGACGTTTCCCCGGTACAACTCGAAGATCTTGCTTTGTTTATGTCAATTTTTGATTGCAAACGGTGTTACACAATTACACGTACCCTTGTGAGAAAGGGCGGACCGCAATAGATTGTGCGACTATACATTGGTGTGTGTTACACAGTTAGTGTAAAGATACAGTGGGTTGGCTACATCGTAATAAGAAGCCAGGATTGCCAGTAGTAATGCATATACTATATTAAAATGAATTTCTTTACTAATCAGGAAATCCTAGGGGTTTGCTTAGCTATTGGCGGCTATGCCGAAACTAAAACAATAATATAGAGTTTAGTTCTTGAACAGAAGTGTTCGTTTGCCTTGGTAAGGCTTTAGTATTTAGAAGTAGTAGGTTACGGTCCGCTACACTAGTTACTGGTTCTTCGAAAAAACGTAAGAACGGTGATTTAGCTTAGCTATCTCTAAGCAAAGAGCTATGGCAGTCCCGCTGCATAGGGTCAGTCAAACAGCTTCTCAAGAGCCAAATGCGGTATTTAATCATCTAGAAGCTTTTAGCAGGTATGGGTATGAGCTTGTGAAACATTTTCAGGGACGTATAAATGATGCAACGTTGATAGCACAATGGGCACGCAATGTACAGTTACAGTGGTAAAATTTTGAGATTAGAGAAAAACATCTCTCTGAGTGGGGGAAGCTGGATTTTTCAAGTATTCTGCTATGCTTTAGACGGAGCAATAGCGCATCGCACATACGGTCTCCAAGACAAGAGGCCACGTGCGACATTGAACGTTAGCGTGCAGCGCCTCTAAGAAAATGGCATTCTAACATGAAAGTTCCCCAAAACTGTTATTCACTTGACAATAACCTTTCTCGCCACAGCTTCATGAAACTTTATTGCTCCGTACGGCAAGCGCTCAATACGATAGTCCTGATTCAGCAGTTCTTTTACATCGTGATATACTTAAAGTGGGCCTGTATACATATGGGGTCTAAGCCTTCTAATTGTAATTATAGTCGCCTATCTATATCGGCATTTACTCCGACGATTGCGACACAATGCCACACTCACCTTTTTCACGATAATCTACCTCGAAGGTCGCGACAAAATACTATGCGTTGAGTCAGATCTAATTTATGGATCCCCAGCATTCACCTATGATTAGAACGTTGCATACCTCAGTATCTGCAAACATACCAAGTAGAGGCCACAATGTATAACTATTACCTTCTGTCTCATAATGAGTCCACAGCTAACTATCATTTTCTACGTCTATACTAAGCATCGGGCACTCCCCCACGTTGCTGCCAATTCATCTGGTCAGTCCCATTTCCAAAGACAAAACTGTCGTAGTTTTATGCCCGCCAAGAGATCTTCTGCACCATAACATAGGTGACATTATTTTCAAAGTTCCGCTAAGAGAGAAATACGAGGAATCTAACGTTTTTGTCTTCTAGTTAAACCATAAGTGATAGCATTTAAGTCACGCTATACTGTGGATGAACTTGATTACTGGATCAAGGGCTAGGTCCAAGCAGCATATCACGCAACAGTAACTTCAAATTTTGCAAAAAGATTCAAGCGAACAAAAATAACTGTAGTTCTACTTCAAAGATTAAACGATGTCGTGACTGGAGCTGGCATCCTAATGTTCTCAATATAAACATTATCTCATGACAATCGCGCTATTTTATCACATTCCTGGAAATTTCGAATTTTGTCGAGCGCAGGGTTTAATTTTGGTCAACGCCTTCACCTCAATTCTCACCCCACCTCTCTTGACAGAGTCGCTTGTTTGAGATTTGGACCCCATTAACATCAACATATACGAGGTAAAATTGAACCTAGGTTTTTGCCGCTCGCTTTCACTGGCCTTGATTTTATTTTACCATTAACGTTTGGCCGGTCTGCGTAGGATCCCGACCCTGCATACCCCTAAATTAGACGCGCATAGAGCGAATGGTTTAGTGCTTCAGAAGTGACAACTGCGAGTCTAACGTTGGCATTTTAAAGTTAGGTGATCGCTTGCTTCCTTTTTAACTTTATTAAGTCGCTTTTATATCTTGCTCAAAGAGCTTCCACTTTATGCATCCAACCCGATGTCCACGAAACGAAGATTGTGCTTTGCATACAATGTAACATCCTCAGCATCCTTGAAAAATATATAATAGATACGGAAATTTTGACCTGAGCCGCACTTGTCCCAAATTTGGCTTAAAAGTTGGCAGTAGCTGTCGTCTCTTGCGATAATCTACCGCCAGCTCGGCGATAGAAGATCTCGACCACCTGCCATTGTTTGCTGACCCTTGCCCTCCCAGACAGATGAGCAATGATTTGGGTACACACGGCATGAATGGTAAGGCGGTGCAAAGAATCGTGGATATCTGCCACCTCAACACTTTCATGTTAATTTTTTTAAAGCTTAACAGTAGGTGAACGCCCTTTTCCGCACGAAGCACAAAGCGTGGGATTGGCTATCATGAAGCAATTAGCGTCTGAGATGTACTCGTTTATAGCTGCTCTACCATATCTATCAAGCAAGAAAATAAATATCCTTTTGCTTGCACTCAAAAAGGTAGGCACTTTACAGAAATGCCCTCGCGATGGGAGCCAGTAATATCTGGTTGAGGCGAGCACAGAGACGTCGCACAAACGCAATTTATAGCTGCTTAAAGTCTCCAGGCATGGCATAAACACTTCGGGTATATGCGCTGTCAAGTGTGTTGACGAAAGAGATTGCCTTAGAGGGCACTCAGCTACACCAATGATAACTCGTGATCTATCCTTACAACAGGAATATATAATTGCGACAATTATCTTCGAGTGCAATGGGTTCACCGTGCACCTTGCGTCGAGTAAGCATAGACTTAACAGAAACCATGCTACCAAAAGCAGAGAAAATGAGTACGTATGTCTCTTTTCAGGGTGGATTCGAAACTCTACAAAATAATTATAACTTACTGAATATAAACCTAGACTACATCTAACAATACAGTAACTTCATTGGTAGGCATGAGACTAATTGCTTATATTACTACGAACCTATCCTTCATGGGATGACGTCATTTATAAAAGTGTCGTTACCTGGAACTTCTAAGGATTTACAATTTTACAAGGTGTAATGAAAATTTTGTTCAATCGTACCAATGTGTCTGTTGACGTGCGCAATAATACAGTACATACCTCGTTTCACCCTCTCCGATCAATAGCTTGTCCAAACTGCACTCTTTTGCTTTAAGACGGTATTTGCATAAAATTGATATAGTTGAGAAGATGACAAAAACCGAAGTGAATATATTTAGGTCCTTACTTCGCTACTCTGTGCTACCTCTAAGCCTGTCCTTGTAGATCCTTCTAGAAGCTTCCTTATGTAACCTTATCTATCTAGACCAATGAGCGACTACCATT
>NW_020187213.1:611985-616886 GCF_900000015.1 Plasmopara halstedii
GCGTCGGCAACCAAGCATTAATCGGTACAGTTACGCTTTCCAATGCGACGAGTCTGATCGCTGACAGGGTTCTTGCTGGACCCGCCGTCCAGAATCCTCGTTTCATTATGGAACATGCTGTCATGGGTGGATAGCGTGTAGCTGTCAGTGTCCTTGTTCCTAACTGTATTTTTTTATTCTTTATGGTGCCATGTTTCATCTTTGGTACGTTTGTCACTTCAGAAAAACCAGAATGGATGTGACCGACTGTACCACGACAATGGCACTTGCGCACATCAACACATGGCTTTTGTTCTCCGACGTCTGATACAATATTGCTGTCAATCGAAGCAGAAATTTGCATGCCCATATCTACAAATTTTTAAAAAGCGCACTCTCTACTTTGACAACGTAAACCATTTTAATGCCGTGCCGTCAAACCTGGTCATGAAAACCATGTGAATTCCAAATTTAAGCAAAGTTGTAGCGCTGTTGAGCATCAGCGTGTCTATATTGCCACACGCATCGCTCATCATCACCAAGTATAGATGATGCTAATGCCAGCCCTCCTTGGCCTCTAGCTATGCTGTATATGAAGTGGTACATCTTGTGCATTGAGATTTCACCTGCCCTGGTAGGAAGGGTGTGGCCACACCATTGTATGGCCACACTCAAACAAGTAGTCAGTACATGGCTAGAATAGCCGGTACTTTGCATTTAATAAGTTTTATTTATACGTGAAAACCTACAGATTTCGATGTAGGTGGCTTTGCCGCAAATAAACCAAAAAGAACAGTTTACGTTTTGAACGGAAGAGTTGATTAGCCTTGAGCTAAGGTTGTAGTTACTCTTGGAGTAATTGGATTGTGGTCCACTACACTCGTACTGGCTCTAAGTATGGAACGAAGGTCACCGACCTTAACACGCTTTCTCCAAGCGAACGAGTTACGGCAGCCCCGCTGCACTTGGTAGCACTTGTAGTCGATCTACACCTTAATCGTAACGATGACCCTCTGTGAGGATGGAGCAGTCCTCTTAATCGCCCCAGGACATCCAAGACGGGCTTAAAAGGCTGGTGTCTCTGCTTGGCCCTGAGGCGTGCAACACCTTGCTTCGCTAGGACCTGAAGCGCCTAGAGGCGATTTCAAACTATGAAATTTCTCTGCTAGAGCACCTACAGAAGAAGATGCCGGCGTCGACTGCATCCACGACGCCATCGTCGACGACAGATGACTCCTCCCAACCCAAGCCGTTCATGGTGAGTGTTTGAATCTTAGAGAGCAGAGATGGACAGAATGTTCTGCTCTGGATGCGAGAGGTCAAGATTGTCATGGCGTCCGCCATGCTCCAGACCGAGCAACAGCACATAGTACAAGCTATCTCCAAGCTCGGGGGTCGAGCGCGAGAATGGGCACTAATTTGCAGCACTTCGATTAAAGCGGTATTTCTGCAGCGGAGCTGCCATAGCTTTTTGCTTAGAGGAAGCTTACTAAGGTCATCGACATTACGTTCTATACCTTAACCAGTATGAGTGTCGCAGATCGCGATCCGCTACTTCCAAGAGTACCTAAAAACCTTACCCAAGGCAAACGTACTTGCAAAGTATAACGGATAACGTCCGCTTTTGCAAACGAAAGTGTTCACTTCAAAGGAGATGATATAGGACCTGCTTTAAAAGTCGCAACGAAGATTGAGAGTAAATGTTATGCAAGCAGCAATTTAGGCATTTTCAACTGGATCGGCATTAAATTTCAGCATGGCAATACCATAAGTCAAATTTTGGCACCACACACTTCACACTAAGTGAAATATTTGCCGCGGTCACGGGACCACTTCTGCAAGGAGGCAGAACTCTTTCTGACGCGGGCATGACAATGTGATTGATAAAATGCAAGATATGAATTTTCTCGAACTATTTGACGGCAACGTTGTAATTGTTAAACATCACTGAGTCGTGAGCTCTAAATGACATGGGGGTAGCGGTCGTACGTTTCAGTCAGGGTACGTCTATGGGGTGACGGATATCTGATGCCGTAAGCAGGCTCTTCAGAAGAGCGACTATGTGTCGCGATTTCAAGGAAAATAACCGGTAAAAAACGGGACCAGACCATGATAATATTAAGAATGCTCCATGATATATATCAATACTGTGTAACGCGCCCACCGTGAAATTGAAAAAGACGTAGCGAGAATTTGTATTTTATTTGTTAATGCTGTGGCCAGCAGTCCTAACGGGTTGCAGTGACTCAATCATGTCACGATGAAGCAACACTGCTGAGTCCGCAATACTGGGTAACGCGCCCACCGTGTAGCGTAGTGAATATTCAAGAAGTTGCGACGGAAAAGTGTATATTTTGTAGATGAAGAGGCCATGATAGTCCTAGCAGGTGGCAGCCTACTATCGCTATCCCATTAAAAGCTCTACTGCATCCTGAAAAAGTATATCTGCAACATGTTTTCGAAGGATTGCAAGACAATCGACTCGCTGTTTCCCGAAATATTTTTCCTTCCATTTACCTTAAAGTCAAAAAGATGTCCATTTTTAGATGCTTCATTGAAAAGCATTGTCTGCAGAGATATCCCGCAAGAATGGCCATAATCGATACCCAGCGCCACCATTCCAAAGAGAAAATAAAAGTGGCTCAGTTCGAGCAACAACTTTGATAGTTATTTCGTAATTAATATGCCGACGTGACACGGTCCACCACCATTCTTCTTGAAAGAATTACATGCTGATGAAGTACGGCAGAAGAGGCGGCCTATAGTGCTGTGACGTAAAACATTGAGTGTGCCTTGATTCTGACCCTTCCAAGTTCAGATCGGTCATTTCGTGTCGTCTGGGACGCTTTGGCCTATACTATGGGCTGCGCTCTGCCTCAAGTAGACACCAATGGCATTAAAGCGTCATCGCATCTGAGCATCGCCAGCTTACAGGGGCAGCCAAGAACATTCCCCTCATGACAAGGAGGTAATCCTTTTACAGGACACTATTGCAAGTTCAGGATCGCGTTGACGAGACGACGCGTACGACGTACGGATCAGATGCAACGTGTGTGCATTGCTAAAAGGTTATGAAAGAATTGATTTTTCAAGGTTAACAATTCCTTAATCAAAGCAATTGATAGCGCGTTTGCACCGCCATACTCGTCCCAAGCATTTCCATGTTACAGCACTGACACGTTCACACTTACCGTTGATTTCTCCTGATGAGGATCTCGATGGACTAGATTTGTAACGGGGTTACACGTACCCTGGTAGCAGAGGTGTGTGTCACACGAGATGGGCATGGTGTGACTGCACCCAAATAAAAGGCACGTGGCTGGGTAGCCAGTAGTTATGCATGTATTGCGATTTTACTATATATATTCAGGAAAATCTATACATTGAAAATTAGGCGGCTTTGCCGCAGATAGAACAAAGAATTACAGCTTATATTTTAAACATAAGAGTTTATTAGCCTTTGGTTAAGGCAATAATCACTCTTGGAGTAAGCGGATTGCGATCCGCTAAAATCGACTTATTCTAAATATAGAACGAAGGGTCGGTGACCTAACTTACGCTTCCTCTAAGCGCAATGCTACGGCAGCCCCGCTGCACTTGGTAGCACTTGTAAGCAATCTACACCTGAGTCATTTAGACTAGACTCTGTGTAGAGAAAATTTCCTCTTTGCCCCAGAGCATGCAGGACGGACTTAAAAAGATGAGTTCCTTGCTTGGCCCTGAGGGCGCGCAACACCTTGCTGCGCAAGGCCCCGAGGCAATCAGTGCGCGTCTAGAGGCGTTTTCAATTACGAAAACGCGCTGATAGACCACCTGCAGCAGAAGATGTCTGCATCGTTTGCGTCTATGACGCCACCGTCAGTGACGGAGGATTTTTCCCGACCTAAGCCGCTCTTGGTGAGCGTTAAGTTCTTCGAGGGGAAGGATGGAGAGAATCTCCTGCTCTGAGTGAGAGGAGTCGAGTTGGCCATTGCATACGCCATATTCCAGACCTAGCAACTGCGCGTGGCGCTAACCATCTCAAAGCTCGGTGGTCGAGCGCGAGAATGAGCACTGACGTGCGGCACGTCGGTCGAAGCTGCGTTTCCCTCCTGGGCGAAACTAATATTGCAGTTCTCACGAGTGTTCTCGCCGCCTGATAAGGCATATCGCGTGCAATCGCGTTTCCTTGCCACCCGACAGGGCAACAAGGAATTGGTGGACTTTGTGCAAGAGTACGATGACTCGACTTGGTAGATGGATATCACCAATTGCTCATGAGAGCGAGTGATATTCCGCTGACAGCGGTAAGCAATTGCTTTGGGAGTGGCTGGTGATGTCCCGAGGGCTGTCAAATGCACCAGCAACATTTAATCGACGCCGTTGTTCAGGCCCCACAGGGCGTATGCATAGACGTACTTTGACGACACTTTTGTTCACAGTCGTGCGAAGCACGGGAGGACGGATGAGTAGAACCACATCGTCCATTTAAGAGCTGTGCTCGAGTGCATGCGTATGGATAAACTGTACGCCAATGCAGACAAGTGCATCTTTGGTGCATAAGAGATTCTATTTTTAGGGTGCTTCATTGGGAAGCGTGGCCTTCGAGCGGACCCCGCTAAGGTTAAGGTCATTGTATACTGGCCGATTCCACAGAACCAGAACGACTTGCGTTAGTGGCTTGGTCTCGCCAACTATTTGCACAAGTACAGCGTAAATTACGCAGAATTGGCTCTGCCATTATCCAATCTCCTTAAGAAAGATGCGGAATGGTGTTGGAACACCGACCATTAAGAGGTTTTTCACGGGGTCTAAGACCGCCTCTTGCATGCACCAATACTGGCGCTGCTAGACCCTGATCGTCCTTTCAGCGTCGTCTGTGATACTTCGGACTTTGCCATCGGCTGTGCACTGCTGTAAGCAGACGCCGAGGGGCGAGATCG
>NW_020187213.1:616896-617124 GCF_900000015.1 Plasmopara halstedii
TCACACCCGTCACTACGCTACCGACGTTTGCCGCGGTGCAGAGTGAAGCATCCACAGCTGGGGCTGGGCCTTCCTCCGGGTCCACATCTTGACGCACCGCAGCGTCCGCCAGCTTACTTCCGGTAGACCAGAAGCTTGTGCGGATTCGCTGGTCACGATCTCAGGACATGGGGTCTCCACAAGCCGGCGGCACGAAGGGTTGTTGTTCGTCATAGCCGTTAGAGTATC
>NW_020187213.1:617134-617277 GCF_900000015.1 Plasmopara halstedii
CTCTGGTGCACCGTGCGGATAGGCTACGTGACGAAACGCCAATAGGAAGTTGTTATACGTCCAATCAGCTGAAACAAAATGAATTGTGATCGCAACGAAGGGTACAGTTGCAACCGACGTCCAAAAGTCAAGTGTCAGAGCAA
>NW_020187213.1:617287-622322 GCF_900000015.1 Plasmopara halstedii
CGGGCATTTTTTTTATTTTCCTTAAAATAAATGTCAATCCTAGCACATCAATCTAGCCCTGCAAAAGGTATTATCTTTATGATACTGCCAAGTGGTTTAATATTACTGCTCTAATATAGACATTTATAGTCGATCTTTATAGAATTTTCAGTATTTCATAGCCTTTGTGTAGCATACACCAATCGTCTACAATGGCGGAGCTATACGCAGAGGTGGCAGATGAGGAGCGGCGACTCGAGCGCGGGCCATCGCAACGTCAGTACTGGGACCGCAAAACGTACTCATCGTTCGACGAGCAGCAGCGTTCCATAGAGCGTTCGAGCACGCTGTATGTAGGAAATCTGTCGTTCTTCACTTCCGAGGCGCAGATTTACGAGCTATTTAGTCGCGTTGGTTACGTTAAACGCGTCATCATGGGTCTCGACCGCTTCAAAAAAACTCCTTGTGGATTTTGCTTTGTTGAGTACAGCAAGAACGTTGAGGCTAAGGCGTGTGCGCAGTTTTTAAGCGAGACCAAACTGGATAATCGCGTGGTGCGTTGCGAAATGGATGGAGGCTTTCGTGAAGGCCGCCAGTATGGCCGCGGCCTGTCAGGCGGACAGGTACGTGATGACAGACGGTCTAAGGATGATTATGACGCCGGGCGAGGTGGCTATGGTCGTGGAGACGATGCCACACTTGACGACCACCACTTTCGTCGCTCTTCCCACGCAAAAAGGCCTCGTTATGACTCCTCAGCGATGGATGGTCCGCCCCCAAGTCGTCAGCGACGCCCTGACTCACCCGTAGACGAGAATGAGGAGGAAGAAAACCCACGATTTCGTCGTCGGGAAATTGAAGCAGATGGAGGTGATGATGAGCTTGTGGAAGATCAGCCGACAGAACAGCCCGAGACTATGGAAGCGTAAGCTTGTTGAAACAAAGATTAAGCATTTGGTGGAGGATATCTCAATTGTGGCTGAAAAATTGCAGTACCTTGCGTTGGTGAATATACAAAGGGCTCATGTGTCCTACAAAAATAATATGACTGATTTTAAAATCACGATTTCTGTGTTGTGCACTCGAAGAATATCTGAATGCCTTGATTTTGATAAGCAAACGAAATTGATATCACTAGGTTGGGATACAAAATCTCCACAAACAAAACTCTACCTTCTTTTGGATGCTCGCAACATCACTTGTTTACTCTTCCACATCATGACTCAACTTCTGGTACGTGTTGCTCCACTCGTAGAGTATCCTATGGAATCCATCCATATATTTATGGGAAGGTTTTGTGCTTCTGGCAAAAGCCAAAGCCATGTTTTTGAAACCAAATGAGCCGCAAAGCTTCTCCTAGATCCATTCACACCTTTCCAAGTGCTCACTGGGACTGCAATAAACAATAGAGAAATGATTAATTCACAACGATCTACGATATTTCACGCCAAGCCAGATGCCACTAGGTCTCGATTGTCTCTGCTCGAATATGTATGGGCATTAAACTATCTGGTGTGGCTTTTTTGTAGATAGTTTAAGTCAAGGCGTGGTCGGCCAACTAACCCTGTAATACGACTTGCCGTTTAGACGAGTATTTTTCGTTGACGGAATTGTTTGCGATTGCTTACGGCAGGATGGTTGACTCAGTGCATGTTAAGGCCCGAATACTGTCTAAAAATGTTTTGACTACGGAAAATTTTCCGAGGGACCTTGAATCTGCATAACGGAGCATCGATTAAGCAACCATGTGCACGTTTAAGAAAGTGTATGTACAACAGCGCAGTTGTTAATCAAAGAAGGCCACCACGTATAATTCATGTGAATAACTCCCATGGCGTTACGGATATTGAAATCTGAAAAAGCGGATTCTCAATTAAATCGACCCGAATCTAAGAGCACAAGACTTGTGCTGTGAGTGTAGAATAAATAGTTAATAAAGTTGCGCTTTAAGATTTTATGTGCTACTTGTGTCATAGTTTGAGCATCGAGATAGTTAAGAGACGTGTTTTACAAAGTAACATACGACATACATGCACAGGCTGAAAAGTGAGTAGTGCCAATTTGTCATCTCCGAGTTGATGCAATACAAGTTTTGTTGAGACGTACGATGTGAATGCTACACTAACCGACACCGACGATTACAAGCGCTATTCCATGCTATGTTCCGTTGTTAACCCTTGCTAATGTTGTTTTAAAATTTCTGTTAATGCAGGAATATCTGAGCCAGATGCAATTGACGCTTTAGTCTATTTCTTGACAGACTGACAAAGTTTGATCACATCTTTTGCCTAAATCATTTAAGGAATCGATGGAGCAGTTGCTTGTCTGCTAGCGGTATAAAATCGGTAAAGATTGATATAAAAATCTCGATACCCAACTATATTTTTAACAAGTCTTAATAATCTAAGAATCAAATCCCCAAATTTTATTTGCAAGAAACATTACAAAAAATGCAGGTAGATGCAATATTATTTTGATTGAATTAGAGCCTGTGGCTTCATGTGCAATGCTACATGTATTGCACATGAAGCTCTTTAGTTAAAAAGTATATGAGAGTGCTATTATTATGGTTCTGTCGAGGTGCCGAACTCGGCCTCAATTTCAAGCTAGCTCGAAAGCTGTTTCAGAAATGCACTAAAGAGTATTTCCTATCCACCAGGTCATGGTAATCCCTTCGCTATCAAACAGTACTGGACTGGGAAACATATTCTTACAGCACAAAATAAAAGTGCTCAATAAAACGTTAAATCATGCATTCGCTTTAATATTGCCATTCCAAATAACACATAGCTTGGGGTTCGTGACGAATCTTCTAAAGCTCCTCATCGAAGAGAAACTTAGTATCAATTGACGCTACACTACTGCAGTCAAAAAATGCGACTGTAAAAGAGTAAATCCTTTGCGTTACGCAGATACACGAAAGTCTATATGTATGTGATTACAACGCATTAAGCTTCGGCGGACAGCCATTGCGGTGGTTGTGTTTTTTTAAGTGTGAGCGCCTGTTGAAAATATTCAAATGTTTGAAGCTCCACCAGTAGTGTTGTCTCAACGATTAGGCTCGCGTCCCCGTTTGACTGCGTTTTATCATGCTTTATAACTCTGCTGGAAGCTCGAAGTTTGTACTTCTTGATAAAACGCGCTGGTACGAACATGCATCAATTTAATTATCAGCTCAAAGTCTATTTGTGTGCGTATAGATACGAGGTTTACTTTTCAAAAGCAGTTACCGTTCATCCCTCGAAAGCTCTAGCAAGAGACAGTGATCTAAGAGAATATCCACACATCAGCGTTTGCTGCTCTTAAAGGAAAATCGTGTAGCGGGGCTGCCGTAGCTCTTTGCTAAAGGAGCTAAGCTAGGGTCACCGACCTTACGTTCTATACTAGTACCAGTACGAGTGTAGCGGATCGCAATCCGCTGTACTCAAAACTTAATTCAACGCTCTTCCATCCATAACCAAACTGTATTTAATATGCGGCAGAGCAGCCTATATCTAACTCTATATGTTTTGCTAATTTAATAGCAAAACTTAGTCAATTGAAAATCCCGCCACGTAGTGGATTCGTGTTAAGGTTTAGCCACACCATTGTGTGATCACATCATCTTGTGCGACCCACCCTCTTATACTAGGGTACGTTTAATCCCGTTACAAACCGGATTAGCTAATTTTGTTGCCTCTTGGCACGATATGGTGAATTCACTTCAGCTTATTTCCTAGGTAGCCAGGAGCGGATGGGGTGGCGTAAGTAAAGCTCGGAGGGGCAAAGAGAGGAGAGACATTGTCAAACGAGAGAAATGCCTGTTATCATTACATTTAAGGTGAACCCGACCGATATAACGGAATTATGTCGGTGCCAAAGACACACTTGTCTAGATTGATGGATAAAATATTTGTGTGATCTCGTGATGTCATCAACATTTGAAAGTATGTGCAAGTGTTTCAACTACAGAAGAGAACACCGAGTAATGAAGCTTTTTATCAGAAAAACAAGCAGTGAAATATTTGAAGGCAAGATGTGCACTTTATGATGCCGCTCACGTGCATCACTGCTTTTGAAGGATTGCCTAAGAGCTCGTTTGCACTCTTTGTGGCTATCAACCATGCGACTTGTAGCGGGGCGTACCTGCTTCATCAAGGTTTTTTATATTTGAGTACTTTCTCAAAAACGACATTTTACAAGAAACATCAAGAAATTGTCGTTGATTTATGCAGACACTTTCAAAATAAACTGTCTGAATATATATGTGTCGTCATAAAAGTATACTTGATGAGCATAAATGTGCTCAGGCAAAACTGTATTCTTACGACAAGGATCTTTAGAATTTACAACTATTGGCTGCATTGTGTAAGAAGATCCCGAGATCACACTTCACAAAGTAGCTTCAATGTCACGCCAGATGGTGGACATGCACGTATTCAGCGCAGAAGATGAAATTTAACATGTTTTTTATCAGGTATTTTGGCTCACCGCGTCGGCAACTCAAGATTCAATTAGTCATCCTTCGATCTCCATTAAAATTGCCAAATCAAAGTTTTATCTAAAATGCCCACACGCTTCCAAAGCTCTAACCTAGACGTGATATTTTAGGATATTGAATACTTCTCGTAGGAGTCAACGTCTGAATAGCACTGGACGAGAAGAGACGACAAGCTTACATCGCCACCATAAAGCCAAAGAGTCGCAACGCGCTGTCAGCTCAGCATCACGATGTTGTTTTCTTATAGTGTTGATGGCTGACGAACCAAGGAATACGAATATGACAAAGTCAATTTGTCTACCATCTCTCTTGCTTTAGATGATCTCGCTACTGCCATGGAAGTTGGTGCAAACGGGTGATGAACATCGCTCGATCTGTAACAGATGTAAGACATTCAGCACAAGACGGTGTTACTCTTGTAGTGTTGATGGCTGACGAACCAAGGAATACGAATATGACAAAGTCAATTTGTCTACCATCTCTCTTTCTACAGATGCTCTCGCTACTGCCATGGAAGCTGGTGCAAACGGGTGATGAACATCGCTCGATCTGTAACAGATGTAAGACATTCAGCAC
>NW_020187213.1:625314-625593 GCF_900000015.1 Plasmopara halstedii
ACCGAGCAGGTGGACCCTGATCTTGACAAGTGCATACTTCATCGCAAGCAGCTCCTTGTCTTAACTGGGTAGTTCCTCTCTGCAGCTTTGAGCTGTCGAGATTCGAGCGCGATCAGCCGATCTCGCCCCTCGGCGTCTGCTTGCAGCAGTGCACAGCCGATGGCAAAGTGTCCGAAGCGTCACAGACGACGCTGAAAGGACGATCGGGATCTGGCAGTGCTAGTATTGGTGCATGCAAGAGGCTGTCTTTGACCCCGTCAAAAGCCTCCTGATGTTCGG
>NW_020187213.1:625603-626366 GCF_900000015.1 Plasmopara halstedii
GTTGGAAGCATGAACGATATGCCACTTGTCGTTCGGCTTCCGTACACAAAACGTGGATGTCGAATGGGGAGACTTGCTCTCACGTACCATTCCTGCGTCGTGCTTTGCACGAAAGAAGGCGTCAATGACGTCGCACTGCTCCTTGGTCTGGGACCATTGGCGTGTTACGCAGTATTTTGTTCCCGAAACCTGGTCGATCTCATGACGCACACCTCGGTCCGGAGGCAGGGCCGAAGGCGATGACGTCTTGAAATTCCTTTACCAAAGGATAGTACGGATCCAAGGGATTCCGTAGGATCGACGATCCACTCCGTGCGTTAAGCTCTCTCTTAGTGTCTTCCAAGACAACTTCATCCAGAAGCGATGACGAGTTTATCTCTTCGTCCAGTCGTACAATGACCACTTCGGCCAAATCGTCTGCCTTCAAGGCACTGCCGAACCCTTGAAGGGACATCTCGTTCAGCTCAAGAAGAGCATCTACTGCAGGCATAACTTCAAGGCGGACGTCGGCATCCTCCTCCGCCGTCATACCGCTGACGAGGGTGGATAACTGTGCACCGTCGTCTACGGTAGACACAGTCGACGCCCGGCGTCTTGCAGCCAGCATACGGCGTCGCCGTCGCCTCTGTTCAGAGGTTCTATGTCTCGGTGAGCCCAGGGTGAACACGCACTCCGTGTCGTCCGGCGTCATCCTCACTTTCCACTCCTTTAAAGCTCCGATGTTATCTACAACATCCGACGAAGAACTGCTAACCCCGCAGTC
>NW_020187213.1:626431-627166 GCF_900000015.1 Plasmopara halstedii
ACCCCGCGCTTACTGAGTGGTGGCGATTACCCGCGACGAACCAGACTGGTAGGCGTTGGGTCGATGGAACCTTGACGCGCCTTGTGCAGGGGGCAACCGTTCCGAAGGTGACGGGTGTCTCCACAGACAAAACACCGTCGATTGTGTGTATGCTGCCCGGCAGCTTGGAGCTCTGCTCCCTCGTCCTCAGTATAGCTGAGATGCATAGGCATAGGCCCGCTCGACGAGCTGTTGAAGTGTGCATTCCAACCAAGTCGTGCCGACTTGAAATTGAATTCGGCATTCAACGCCACATTCACCGCCTCTGCAAATGAGGACGGATGCACACGGAAGACTTCAATTCTGGCCACGCGAGTGCGGAGGCCTTCCATAACCACGGTCATTGTGACCGCCTCCGGGAGAGGATTTGCTGCCATCCCGGCAATGAGAGCTCGCAACTCTTGGACAAAAAATCCACCAATTCCTTGTTGCCCTGTCGGGTGGCAAGAAAGCGCGATTGCACGCGATACGCCTGATTAGGCGGCGAGAACACTCGGTAGAGCTGCAATTTCAGCTCCGCCCAGGAGGGAAGCGCAGCTCCAACCGAAGGGCCGCACGTCAGTACCCGTTCTCTCGCTCGATTACCGAGCTTTGAGATGGCTAGCGCCATGCGCTATTGCTCGGTCAGAAGCATGGCGGATGCGATGGCCATCTCGACATCTCTCACCCAGAGCAGGAGATTCTCTCCATCCTTCC
>NW_020187213.1:627176-627899 GCF_900000015.1 Plasmopara halstedii
ATCTTTTTGAAAAGCAATTTTTTTGTTAACTACGGTATACATATTTGGGAAAATCTATGCAATTAAACTTAGGCGGCTTTTGCCGCAGATAAAAAAATCAGTTTTGGATTTAAACGGATGAATTTATTAACCTTGGGTTAACATTGTAATTACTCGTAGAGTAAGCAGATTGCGATCCGCTAACTCGTACTTGTTCTAAGTATAGAACGAAAGGTCGGTGACCTAAATTACGCTTCCTTTAAACGCAAACCTACGGCAGCCCCGCTGCACTTACTGCACTTATAGTCAATCTACACCTGACTCGTTCTGACTAATTCGCTGTGAGGATGGACTCTTTGCTTCCAGGGCATGCAGGACGCGCTTAACAAGCTGATGTCCTTGCTTGGCTCTGGGGGCGTGCAACATCTTGCTGCGCAAGGCCCCGAGGCAATCGGTGCGCGTCTAGAGGCGTTTTCAAATCACCACATTGCGCTGCTAGAGCACCTGCAGCAGAACATGTCTGCATCATTTGCGTCAATGACGCCACCGTCAGTGACGGATGATTTTCCTTGCCCTAAGCCGCTCATGGTGAGCGTTAAGATCTTCGAGGGATCTCCTGCTCTGGATGAGATAGGTCGATATAGTCATCGCATCCGCCATGCTCCAGACCGAGCAACAGCCCGTGACGCTAGCCATCTCAGAGCTCGGTGGTCGAGCGCGAGAATGGGCACTGACGTGCGGCAC
>NW_020187213.1:627909-661631 GCF_900000015.1 Plasmopara halstedii
TAGTGTCGGTGTCGACTAGACCAGCTTATTCAGCTTATGTCTATCGTTGGACCCGACGACAGGGATTTCGCGGTGAAAGCAAAGAAGGTGATAAATCCTGGTCTGACCCTTGAGGCCGATGCAAAAAAAATATTTTAGGACAAGGGAAGTTGTGGTGGCAAGGATGTCGGCGGTGCAAGTACAAAGCAATAGCGCGTCGCGCGCGGTTTTCAAGCTAGGCAGCCGCGCGCGAAAATAGTCACTCGTGGGCAGCACCTCAGCTAAGAGGGAAAAGGCTTGAGGAGACAGATATCCCAAGTACTTTTGCCGCCTAACCATGACTATCAAATGCACTTAAAGCTCTGTTCACCCGTCGAGAGAGGTGAAATCTAGTGGATTCTGTTTGATGGATAAGAACACTTATCGTTTGCAATTGATTTTGACCCTTTCCTGAAGGCGGTACCGATTGCCATCTTCATAGAGAGTTTTCGAATAGACCTTCCGCGTCTACGGTGTTTTCTTGAGGAAGCGGTGGGTGTCGCATTAAATGCAAAGTGCAGCTTTCGTGCCGCGCGGGCCAGGTGAGTGCTGAGGGTAGATGATCCTCGAGTGCACCTTGGACGATGGACCTCAGCTGTGTTGTGGCGAATGGGGATGATCGCTAAGCCGCAGGGCACTCGCAGAATATTGTAGTAGTTTGAAATAAGCGTGCTTTTTGACTCACGTTCGAGAGAGACGGAGAATCGGTCTCCCACGCAGAGACAATCGAAAGAATACTCACAGGAAAATACTTAATTTTAACTGGCACAAGGTGGCTTACTGGGTCTCACTGCTTAGGATTATTGTTTTCGAAAAAAAACTCGCAGTCGTTTGATACTCGTTTTAGATTCGGGAGCGTTGTGCAAATATGTCTGACGTGAGACTGTATCAAAAGTAGACTGAGTTCGGTGGCATCTATGACTCCAAGCACGGCTATGATATTCTTGCATTTCGTGCCGGGGACACTGGTCAAAGTGTCGAGGGCCTTCACGTAGCCCAAGAAACCTGACAGCATCAACGTTGTCCTGGACCTTTAATCACGGTACCTTCTCATCCTCGGTAGCGTGGAGGAGTACCACGAGTTATGGGTCGGCTGGAAATCGAAAGAGTTAAGGAGTACACACTTCTCTCTCTTGGTGGAGCTTTGCCGAGTCATAAAATCGCCTTGACGGAAGGCAGAAGCACTTTCGGCTCGGGCACAACGATGCGATAGCTTCCGTTCAAGATACGAGATTATCCGAATTTTAGCAAAGCTGTAGCACGTTTGGAGCGCTAATACGCATTTGCCTACAAGAAGCCTTAAGCCGAGCTTGGAAGGTCAATGCAACAGTGTGCTGCGGTCTCAGGATGAAACAGTAAAGGCCAATTGTCTACCAAGGGTTCTTGGGTGTGTCTCTGTTGAAACGGGAAAGTAGACTCTATTATTAGCAGGACGGTAAAGAACAGCTGTAAGCTGTTGTCTTCTGTGTCGGGGTCAATGGATATTGAAAGAGACATGGTGTCGCTAGCTATCGTGACAGAGTTCGTTGCTCTGACGGGCGGCTCAAAGTTGTGAGTAAATTAGTCAGAACCTACCTCTTGCACCCAAAGCGAGAATCATACCACTATCATTCGCGGCTTGCTCAAAATTGTCTCTGTGTGGGAGCCCGACTCTCCATGCCTCTCGAACGAGAGTTGAAAGCAAGCTTTTTTCAAACTACTACACTATTCTGCAAGTGCCCTGCGGCTTAGCGATCATCCCCATTCGCCACAACATAGCTGAGGTCCATCGTCCGTGGTGCACTCGAGGATCATCTACCCTCAGTACTCACCTGGCCCGCGCGGCACGAAAGCTGTACTTTGCATTTAATGCGACACCCACCGCTTCCTCAAAAGTTTACCGTAGACGCGGAAGGTCTATTCGAATACTCTCTATGAAGATGGCAATCGGTACCGCCTTCAGGAAAGGGTCAAAATCAATTGCGACGATAGGTGGTCTTATCCATTTAACATGTTCCACTAGATTTCGCCTCCCTCTGCAGTTAAATAGAGCTTTAAGCCCATTTGATAGTCATGTTTAGGCGGCAAAAGTACTTGGGATATCTGTCGCCCTAAGCCTTTTCCCTCTTGGCCGAGGTGCTGCCCACGAGTGACTATTTTTGCGCGCGGCTTCCAAGCTTGACAACCGCGCGCGACCCGCAATTGCTTTGTACTTGCACCGCAGAACTCTTTGCCATCACAACTTCCCTTGTCCTAAAATATTTTTTTGCATCGGCCTCAAGGGTCAGACCAGGATTTATCACCTTCTTTGCTTTCACCGCGAATTCCCTGTCGTCGGGTCCAACGATAGACATAAGCTGAATAAGCTGGTCCAGTCGACACCGACACAGGCACTTCATCGACATAGAAAATGCAATCCTCTCACGACTCAGTCGTGCTCGATGTCATGACCGAGTCGTGTACAAGTGTATCCAAGTGCAACGGAATTGCCAAGCACTTTAAATAGATTAAGCTTTGACTTTAAAAGTTCGCGTCAAGAAATGCGCATAGGTTGGCACCTGCCATGATCGGAACTGGCCGCCTTTACCGCAGTTAGGTGCCAAATATGCTCTGCTACTGCAATTTAAGGGTGAATATAGGAGAAGTGATCTCAATCTGATGTTAGATATAAACGTTCGTTTGCTCTTACAACAAAGCTGTGTATTTTCTGAAATGCAGCTTGCAGTCCGCGGTTATACGATACCCTTTTTTAAACCTCAGCAGCTTCATAAATACTCAAACTCTGAAGTTTTTAGACAGCAACTCAAAACAATTGAGCAATTTGGATTTTCCTACAGCTGTTCAGTGTTGTAGTATGAAATAATTGTAGAAAATGTGTGGTTTTAAAATTACAACTTATCAGTACATACCTCGCGCGGTAATCCCTACGAGTGTAGGCTGCACCGGGTCCCACACACTTCTCTCTATGAGATATGCGCAAAAGCTTTCTTCCAACAAGCAACCGCTACGCCTGTAGTCTACCTTCGTTCTTATCTGAGCCTTCTACTCTTAGCATAACTGAACTGGGAATTTTCAATCCGGAGCACCAAAATAATGATTTACGAGTCCTCAGAAAAAGGTACGACCGATTCTCCTAAATATTTTTGGTGAGGCCGGGATATTCGCAGATGAAAACTGTCGTAATGACCCGTCAAATTCCTGAACAAATCCTTCCTTGACGACTCATGGCTTAGCGGATTAGTTGTCTCTAAGGTAAGCGCCAAGCTCCGCCTAAGCCTTTCGCACTCTGTGTCCATATCCATCGGCGGAAAGTCAAGCGAAGTTTGCAGAGAAACCCACGACAATGCCTAGTCTTCCAACATTGAGCTGAGCATGACTCATGAATCCCAGCTTATTTGACTGTATGCGCAAGAGTATCACTGGCTGTTGGCTAAATCATTACGCCATGATACGGTTTCAAATCTTCTGAATTTCTTCGCCGCGTTGGTGCGGAGCCCTTACACGCGAATACAAGCAGGACTTTTAATCTTAGGAGGGGTAAATGATCATAAAAACTGCTCTACAAGCGCTTTCTTTGCCTATTGGTAATCACTTCCCACGAGTGTTGCTTACGCTTCAAAATAAGCGATTAAAAACCTTTACTCTCAGTGAGGAATGCACCTTGGGTCCTTGAAGATGACGGGAGTGCAATGAAAATAAATCCAGGTTGTACGCTAGATGAGGGAAGCACACCGTCGAACCCATCCAAATGCGTAACGATTCGGGTTCAGCAGAGAAGACGTTCGTCAATTGCTTCGATCATGCTTGACGTTGCAAATAGTTTTTGTTTGTGTCCTAGAGTTGGAATATTACAAAAGCCAGCAAAGATGTCGGAGTGCCAGCTTATCATTGCCAGGTTCTGCATATTTCAGCCCTGCCCGTCTCCATCATATTGATGTAATAGCTACCGACTTAAGGCCATACTCTCGAGGTCGGTCTCCCTCCGATAATGGAAAGCGTGTTGCGTCGGGCGACCAACGGTGTGTCAAGTCATAAAGGGCCACAGCACCAGGCGAACGGAATTTTAACCTCGCGAGAAGATTTCAGAGGAAGCTATTTCTTCCACTTTACAAATATCACTAACGGTCCTTGCGTGACCTCTGGCACAGCAACCGCTCCACGGAATCGGGCCACGCCTTACTCATCGAGAAGTGCTAGTGGGTGTCAATTTCCACGACTCTTGTCACTTCTTTCGATTGCACGTTGACTTTGTAGTGAGCTCAGGAATGAGATGGATTAGAGAAAGGATCTGGGCTAAGAGTCTTGCCATCGCATTGCATTGCTAAAGGCACTCTTGTGCGTCACTGTTTTGAAGTGAGAGGTAGTTCAGTGACAGAAAATGGTGGAGATTATGCTCCGTGTGCAACATAGCTCTTTGCATCCGATATATCGCGGAACGTGGTGAACACGCGATGTTTTCACATTTGCTTAGGTATGTTAAATGTTTTACTCATTGCCATATTGGTTAATTCCATATTTGCTACGCCTTTAGCGGTTAGCTATAGCGCGGTCGCAACTTAGTCTTAAATATCACATAAACTACATCTGTAGATTATTAACTGCGTGTTATACTCATTACGTATTCGAGTGTATTTCCCGCCTCTGTTGTTTCTGAGAATTCTGACTCTCGGCCATAGCGTAGCGCACTCGATTAATGATGCTAAATATTATTAAAAAAAACACTTGATTTTGGAGATAGAAAAGCTAGCCGAGATGAGATTTGCAGGCCACGAATCAACAACCTTCCCAAAAAATGCTGTCGCCACTTCGTGGGGCTTTGGTTCATTTTCGATGAAAGGTGAAAATTGAAGTAAAGTCTGCAGCGATATGCGCTGCACTCTTCTACCCAGATTAAACAGGTAAGAGGAAACCGTGGAATCTCCGCGCAAGTGATTCGGAAGATACTCCCCACCTCGCCATCACGCATTCGTCTGTTCGATTGTATTAGAAATGTCGGCGATTGACATGTCAATTCTAGTGCCAAGCTTTATAATTATACTCGCCAAAACTGCGCTGTAGAGAATGAGTCTCAATATGATACAATGACTACTGGCAAGCTGTGTTTGCAAAACACATTGTCAAGTAACAGCTCGGATGTATTTCTTTTAATCATGATATTGCTGATAGAGGCGAGCTGAGCCATCTTGCTCAAATGACCCACAACGGCCACAATACTAGCATTACCAGATGCGTATTTTTGAAGACCTCAAGTACATACTACCTCGGAAAAGAAAGTACGTACTGCTCAGCGAACGCTATGTCCTGGTTGTCCAAATAAACAAGTGGATAAACACGTTTGTGCACACAATCCAAATTGTCAACGTCTCCGCATGCGGCAGCCTACTAATTCCGGTTGAGTGCTAGCAGTCCATCAACCACCAAAAAACCTCACACGGTATTTTTACCTGAGATCGTCAATACCACAACACCTTAAATGATAAGTGGGGTAGTACTATAGCCATCACACACACACAAATATCAATTAACATTGCAATTGCGCAATTGAATGCTTTGATAAAATGGTATATATATCAGATGAGCCTTGATTTCTTAAGTTTACAACAATGTGACACATTTTATCCTGCCCCATACGCTATACGTATCTCTTCAATCAATGTAAAATATCACCGCAGTGACATGCGATAGTTCATAATGGCACGACTTGAAAGTGTATTCACCACCATATCAAGCCGACACAGCTTATATAATACCTCGAAGGTATACTGGCAGAAAAGGATTAATGTCTTGTCATTCCCGATATGAAATGTGGCGACGATGCCTGATATGTGTCGATTACGACGGCTAAAAGTACAGTAAGTGTACGCAAGGGTATATTTTATTGCATATAGCTCTTTGCCGTGGACAGATTAATTCTCATTACCGCTTCAGTTGTCAAGTCTTAAAAGCAATCACTCGTTTTTGTCATCAGCTTCGTCTCGGAGTAAAGCACTGACTGCGGCTAAAGCTGAAGCATCACATGCTGCTTGACATGGTCAATCAGGATTCAAAAGAGCTGGAATCGGGAAACTATTGTAATTTTTCTGATAGCCTTTGATATCACCTCTTCTTTCCGCCGCACCCGATACCATTTGTCATTTTTAAGGAGATAGGTGGGGGGGCGGTGACATGTCAGTATAAATTGCATAGAATTTAAGCAAGGAGCCGACCGAGTCAAACCTCTTCCTGGAGTCTGGTTAGGTCATAAGCACTGGGCCGTCGAAACTGCTCTTGAATTTTGCAGATTCAGTGCGTAAGCTATGCTTCCCACCTAGGCAACCCAAAATGAGGATTGCATTGGTACTAACAACATAATTGCCTCTTTTGCCGAATAGCGGATTAGAGACATGCACTCAGGCATAGCTTGCAAGTATTAATCTGGCTACCCACACCCACTCGTAATGTTCCACACGATTTACACGATTATATGATCGAAATGGGCGTGTGTATATCCACAATGTAGATGTTCACCGGACAAATTGAACATTGTCGAAGCATTAAATAGTTTTGGTGGCATAACAAGCCACTTTCAGCGTATCTCGCCCGGATTCCGCACCGCAGTAAGAGCAATACTTTGGTTTCTTATTAGCAGTTAAAAACAAGAATCAATTAGGCTAAGGGTGCGGCTGAAGGTACACCCGACGATGTTGTTGTGCAGTACATTTTGTCTATAATTTTGTTTGCTTCGGAGTCATAGCTGCAATCGGCCTTTGCCACGCCTGTATAATTTGTAACTGCCGTTTAATCTTTTGACACAGAAAATTTGTGCTGAGTGCAACGATTTACTTTGTCTCATAAATCCGCTACAATCTACGCATAGAAGAAAGCTGGTATGCGCCACACTGTTTCCTCAGTAAAAAAATATAACCGTGATCGCAGTTTTCGGCTCCGAGTGCAAGCTGATTTCATGACATACTCCTTGATCTGGGAGGAAAACACGTGGAATATCTCTTGTCATCATGTCATTACATTCGGTGAGCAGAAATGGAGAGGATCTGTAGCTATTCGCCTGCTTAATGCTTACTAAATGGCATCAATGTATAAACTGACTCACGTTAGACGACGCACTCAGCTTTCCCTGCCGCAATAACCTCACCAATTTGGTGACTTCACCATCCTGCAATGCTTGATGGACATCCCTTGAAAACTAGTCTTCGAGCGCATTGGAGCTCTTGTCAGAGATAATGAGGGAGGTCTTAGAACAGCTTGATTTCTATCCAGTCATTCGTTTACGCGTGTGTAATATACCTAGCCACGTAGTCGTCGAGGTTCACTGTTCCGTGACTTTGGCGCTTGACGGGACAGCTGATTGAGAAGAATTGTTATATAGTGACAATCATAAGCTACTCTAAACAACTTTGGGACCCGGTTCTATTATTTGCAAATCAGTGTTTCCTATCTTCACCGCTCTGAAACAGACAACCGCGACCATAGGCACTTGTAGTCTTCATTGGCTCGAGCAGAGGTCACAGCTTTGATTAACAATCCCGCTAAATAAATCGTCATGCCACCAAAACGTACCGTCGCTCATCTTTGACAGATCGAATATTCTCTAGAGAAAACGGTACATGATCTCTTATTCTTTCTCACACTGAGACCGTGGATCACTGTAGCTTCTGCTAGCCAAGCTTTGTTTTTAGACTTGGCAAACTTTTGTTAGCCAATAAGGACAAATCATTAGCGCTTCTGTCATGGTTTAATGGTTTTTCAAGGCCACATCATTATAAAGTGCATGACACGAAACCTTTCTGACACCTCAATTGATTAATGGCTCAAATCTAGGTTAAAGCACCCTCAAAATACAGGTATAGCACAAGACAACGCCTCACGCAGTCAAAGCCCTCAACTTGAACATAAAGACTCACCAAAACCTTAGACACTTTGCACTGGTGGCTCTCTCACAAACATAAAGGGGGTTGTTTTAGCAGCGGGGCCGTCGTAGCACTTTCGCTTTGGGGAAGCTTGGTAAAGGTTGGTGGCCTTCGTTCTATACTTTGAACGAGTACGAGTGTAGCGGATCGCAATTCAATTGCACTAAGAGTAACTACAACCTCAACCCACGGCTAATTATTTCTTTCGTTTAAAATAAACTTTATTTCTCGGTTTATTTGCGGCAAAGCCGTCTGTTTCTATATCTATGGTTTTTTCATCTATATAGAAAAACCAAATAAAATGTTCCAGCCGCGTACTAACATGTCATTTAAGTGTAGCCACAACATTATGTGGTCAAATCATCTTCCTAATACACACCATTGTGTGATCTCACAATCCGGTGTGACCCACCTCCTTCATACCAAGGCATTTAAAACCCAGTTACAAATTATCCCTCGGGGATATTCACAAGGAAGTGAAGGACAGTGAAGTCATTGAAATGGTATGGATAGTTTCGGACAAGGAACTAAGAACGACGTTTGTCGTCTATTTATTGTTATTGAGTTAACTAAGTGCGTGGGGTTATACAGATTTCCTCGAGAATTGTTCGGATCCTATCTTTCTGTTGTTGAAGAAATGGCATGACGCGATGGCAAAAGATTTACCAGTCGGGTTGTCCTTGAATGGAAAAATACGTCATGGAATCGGCTTGGTTCCTGGAACGAATCATAACTCGACGCAAAAGACCTTACCGAGGGAAGATGTGACGCCAATGACTTATCATTCATAGAAGCACCACGTGGATAGTAATATAAGATAATCCTTAAACTCGGCGCGGACTTTCTGTGTTGGAATAGCTAACAGCGAGTTGTTAATCGTGTGCGCCTATGCTACCAAATATGTACATCATTACGGTAAAGATGCTGTAGAATTCGTTGCGAAACCGCAAAATTGTCTAGACTTTCCTTAATGTTCTCAGTAAAGTTGAAAAGTTTTATCATCTGCTAGTGAGTACCTTCGATATCCCTTTCACCGCGGTGACTACCCGGGGCGGAAAGCTCTGGTGGCGACTGAATGTGCCTCAAAGACAGTCTTATGCACTAGCGATGTTCAATCAATTGGTAAGACAGCTGTTCAGGCTACATCTTGGCCATACAAACCTTTTTCGACGATATATTCGTCCATAGTCAAACAGCACGGGAAGTCAACTGGGGGGACCGTATTGAAAATTTGCGAGCGGTGCTTGAGTGTATGCGCTTTAGACTTCTACTAACTAAGAACAGTGTGTTTTTGGTACGTAAAAGTACGTTTTCGGGTTGCCTTGTGAAAAAGCTGAGCCTGTCCAAAAATTTCGCTATCATAATAGCCATTTTAGTTGAGTCAGTCAAACAAATTTGAGAAAATGGCTTGCCCTGGCCAAGTACTTTCGCAAATTACAGTGCAAACTTTTCGATAAGGCACCACTCCTCACCAATCACTTCAGAAGAATAGCATTGTATTTGGACGCACTAGAAGAGGCGGTCATAAAAGGTACGAAATAAATCCTCGTTTGGCACCAAATTTTGGTATTTCAAATCCAGATCTTGTGTAACTCACCCCTTCATATGTAATCCCGTTACACTCTCTTCCATCAAAATTGTGTATACCAGCAATTCACATTTAACTGTCGCCTGGTACGAGGCTTGCGTGTCTAAGACACCTTGACGTTCCCAGGAGCTTCACGAATATTCTGCTTGATGAGTCTTGTGTCTATGACACGAAACACACCTAGCATCGCTGATTCTAAAAGCACCCGCGGGCAAGGACCTTCCCTGTCTCCTTCACGTGTGCAACTCCGGACACTACGTCCGTGGCTTCAAGGAATCGGCAACCGAGAACCGCACACCGCGCCGAGCGCGACATAGTACAACACACTCAAATTATACTGGACCTGATTTAAGTGAGCAGATATTGTTCGTTTGCAAGCGCGAAAGTTGTTGCGACTTTTACCGAGGCATATGAGATTACATCACATCTCATTCACTACAGCTCTTCGGGCTTATGTTTGTAGGACTGCTCCAAACGAATCAACAACAAAAATCGTCTGTCTTCCGAATGAGAAACCGCGCGCGCGAAAATGGGTACTATTCGGATGTACCACTGTAGTAAATTTGTTTTTGGCATAAGAATTGCTTTAGTGTCCGGTGTCATATGTGTTTGCGCTGCCTAATTAAGCGCACTGTGTGCAATCGAGAATTTTATCGAAGACAGAAATTTTCAGAAAATTTATTGCGGATTAGATCTGTCATCTAGATTGACGGCTGGTGGCTGCTCTCATGCAAAATTAATTTTAGTGATCATCGTTACGGAAGGTCATTCATCGTACAGGTGCGCTGGCAATGACACCGTTTGCATCCATCCTAGGCGGAGTACAACCTCCGTGTCACGCAAGCAGGTTGGGATGTGAAATGTGATGACTCTGCGAGCGCGCCAGAGCTGATGGTATCAGGCAAGCCGAGAAGATAAGGTGAAATTTTTGAGCTGATGAGAATCATTGTGGTATTTCGAGGTGCTACATTTGTGGTATAACAAACTTGCATCCATGTGTCACTTTTCTGGGTTGAAGGTGTGAGGTACCTCCACCTCATAGGTTCAATTTAATATCACCTTCCGGAGGTAATCGATTTCAAATGTGACGTGTGTGAAAGAAATAGTTTTTTTGCTTTAAGTAGATGTCGAGGTTAATGAGACCAAGTCTGAATTATTAATATAAAGGTCACATGTTCGAATTTCTAGCAGTAAGCGTCAGCGTCCTGACTTTGTGATGCCAAGATAAGACCTGATCGATTTTGACAAGCGTTGTGCTTGACTGTTAAATGTAAATTCAGTACGCTGTGACATCAAAGACTGCACATTTTAGATACAATATCGGTATTATTTAAATGGTTATATTAGATATAGTGTCGATGACTCTATTAAACCAACCCGTGCGATGTGAGAAGCCTGATAAAGTGAAATCCAATGATGTAGTATGAGATTTAGACCTCAATTCCAGATCAAGTTTTATGCTGGGTATTTTATGTTTGTTACTTCATATGTGGTGGGATTGAATAGAAGTCAAAATTGGTGGGCATCGCGCACTGGATCCCTAGAGGGGCTTCGGCGCGTCATGTATATTACCACTTGTAGGAAGCAGAAGTACTGATGGTACGGGTATGAAGCTGCACTGTATTTGGCGCAGGAAACGGTCTGTCCAACGTACTGAGCTGATCTCGGAAGACTGACGTGGCAGCAAGCTGTAGCCTTAGGATGAGACAAAAGGAATCGATCAAAAATTGCGGACTCCAAGGCGTAATTTCCATGAGTTAAGAATGATCAACCGTATGTCGCGGTATCCACAGAGTTCTAAAGAATAAAATATTTCTTAGCTGTATATATAGGCTATAAAGATTAGTTGCAATAGGACGAATTCGGGCAACTGTGTGTTGAAGCGAAAAAATACCAGTGTCTCCAGAGTATAACTATGAGAGACAGGCGAGCGAAAGTTGTGGAGTAAAGAAGGGTCAGAGCCTGATGTTGTTAAACATAGATCCCTCTTGTTTGATGTAACGGTGATGCTGGTCAGCGATACGCGCTGTACATTGCAGTAAATGTCCACGCGATTGAGCAAGCAGTTTAATACACTCGCAAATAGAAATATCTGGGCTGTCCAGACAGACCACAATACTCCAAATAGAATCTGCAGCTGATCTTGAGGAGCTAAACTAGCGAGCCTGCAATAAACTGCAACACGGTGAAGTTCTTGAGTTGGTACGTTAGGTACCGGAAAAGGAAATAATATCTTCGGTCGTCATATATGCTTCCAATATTGTCAGTGCAACGTGATTTTACAAGGCGGGAGATATGACGCGCAGATTCTGCGTCAGCATACTCAAAGACTTCGGGTTCGCGTACCCGAACAAGAATCGGAGCCGTGAGCTTATAAGATACCTAACGCTCTGATGTTTCACAGGGACAAATATGTTTTGGACAAGTTCTATTTAGTGTAAATCGGAAACTTGCGACCAATAGTATTTTATAAGGAAAGTAACCTTATTTTCTGACGTGCGGCTAGATGGTTTTATGTGTCTCGAAACCCTCCTTCCGGGTTTCCGTAACCTTCGTGAATGCAGATACTCCGGTGCGTGTGAATTTTCACAATTATACCGTATATAAGTTAAATGCCATACATTTGAAACGTGGTGGTATGAATCTTATTGTACCAAATACGAAATAAGCAAGTACGCAAAAGATCCATATGTCCCCAGTTACAATTTCTCTCACTAAAACGTCTACCAAACTGGTGTTTACACTTATGTTGCCTTAAAAAAAGCGCAAAATTGAGTGATCCAAGATTAAAGGGCGCATGAGGCCCACTCTACATTTTGCAAGTTACCGTGACTTCATTTTTAGCGTGCTTACCTGGGAAGCCCATCTTCGTGCCCAAATTGAAATGACCTCCTTGCCAAAAGCGTGGTCTCCGTGACCGACGCACTTATTGATCTCTATGAAGATGCCGGGATGCTCTGCGACATGGAATATTTCAGTAAGTCTTCGATTATCAAACAAACACACCCGCCATACCCGATATAACACAGCCATGCCGCTTTCTAATATTCCAACTTCTGACCGTGGAGATCGCAACGATGTCCGGTCTGTTTGTATAAAGTTTCACCAGGCTCATAGGGACAAGCTTGGTCGACTTCAAGTGCAAGTGTCATACCAAAGAATGCCGCGATTACAATTGTAAGCGTCGCCACGCTGGTACGGATCTACTACATGTCTGTGCGTGTGGACCTTCACCTCACACTCGTAGCAGAACAAGTGAGAGGAGGGCGCTCCACGAGCGCTCTCGTATTGCGCCATGGGTAAGGTAAACACGTCGCCTCACCAATCTTCAGGCTATACAAGCCGGCTTCAATGAATTGTACGTACGACAAAAGCGTCATTTAACGCATGCCTCTGCCTCGTTCAAAGCACAACGCGAACGTCAAGGCGACAAATCATTACCTTGTGCTCTTGCTCTTTACAACCCCTTATATTTTAATAATGAGGCTGTAACAGCTTCTGAACAAGCCTATCAATCAGCACAAATTTGGTCGACTCCCACTGGTGGGAAGCACGCTGCGGTAGGCGAACCTGTCTATTCTCAAAGGAAAACAAAGGACAAAGGTGCGTCAGGTCGTAAGCGACCACGGCACTGAGAAATTTTTCCGAGTGAAGCCTAATTCTATATCAAGTTACCTGACTGAAGGTATGTCTTCCACTTCGCCTTCACCCGATATTGGTAACAGCCCTGGTTTAAATACCAGTACACCAAACTTTCACGGTAAAAGTGGTATCCATCTGCTCCTCACAGTCCGGCGAAGGCTGACCCTCTATGGGAGGCTCTCGTGAGCTCTCTCGGCTGTAGAGATGTAATGACTCTCCCCGAAAGCTACGACACCCATACGAGGCTGAGACTAACCACAGTTTGGATATTGTTACTGAATTTTGTCGTTGCCACTAACACGCTTAATGCAACTCACGTCGTTTATAATTGCATCGTCGCTTTATGCAGAGTGAAGCTCAGCTAGAGGGAATGGTTGAGACGTTGCCTTGTCTGTAACAGAGTTCCGCACGTCTAATTGGATCGTCAGAGCAGAATCGTTATATTTAGATTCGGTAAGTCAATAGAAGACATTTTTCGCGATAGATTCGATTTAGCGAGGTCACTTATAGACCGCAGATACAGAATGTGTAGGTACATCTAATTGAGCTCGGTGAGATATTTGGCCTTAACAACATTTGTAAGAATTCCGCTTGCCTCTGGAATTGGCGTTTTCTTTTGAGACGCCGTTCAGCCAGCGCATGATGCTAAACTCACTGCTTTTGCTACGAAACAAAGTAGGGAATTTGTCAACAGTTCGAATTTGATCGACATCCCTACCACTACCGCTGGGGCCACTTTGTGTCGTGGTTTTGGCCCCTGAGGGGTCACTAAATTATTTATATATGATATAATATTGTCTGTTGACTTATGTACTGCATTGTTCAAAGTAAAATCAATGACCGGGAACAAAACGCTCTAGCACCACGGTCTCAGCACACAAGCGCTCCGGAAAATATCACCACAACACGTTTTACACAATCTGTCTGACCTTATGTTTTGGTTTGGTCAACAGCTGGAATATTTAATCTAATGCCGAGTACTGAAGAGTGTTTTCCAAAACTTTACTGGAAGGCGTAGATCTTTCTGCACGGTACAGTGACTACCGACAACCTTCGTAGGGATAACCTTTCAAAAGAAAGCTTGTTTGAACCGTCACCGGCAACATAATCGCTGACTGCAATCAAATGGACCATTTATACACAAACGGCCACAATAATCCACCAAACAGTATGACAAAACATTTTTTTCGGGACTGGAAATAGAGTCCATACCGATAAATCACCAGCGCTCTACTGGAGTTGACAGGCTGGCTTATGATGCCGCCGTATGCGGCAATTATTCAATCCACTGTCATTTTTTGTCGAAGCGGGAGTTTGCAACCCACAGGCCTCCAGCACATAAAGCTCGCCGAGTGGTATTTCTCTCCGCTTCCAAGGTAACCAACTAAAATGGTGCTATGAGCCTCATAGGTTCCTGTCTGTTGGCACCACTTCTATAACATGTCCAGTGGGACAGTGCTGTATTACATCAAGCCTTGAATAAAGGCATTGCGACGCAGTTGAGCAGCCGCTCGCATCGATAAAGCAGCTTGCCATACGGTGAATGATGACAGCCTTACGTGGAATCGACGATTGCGCGGAACTTACCCGCGCATTCAGCTTGTTATAAGCGTCAATGATACGCCATTTGCCATTTCGTGTCCACCTCTTGGGTTCAACTTTAATTTCCTCATAGCTAGTGATATCTCCCCACTTGTTACAGCGGTAACGTTGGTGTGCTGTGTGGGGACTTACTCTTCCTCCCCAGACCAGCAGCTTGCTTTGAGCAAAGAACTCATCGATGTACCCACTTTTGTTCACGTGGCAGTGGTCACTGTCTAGGCATTGCATGCTTGAACAAGATTCACGACCGATTTCGTGTTGAACTTCACGTTTGGGTGAAGGCCAGAGGGCAGGTTCACACTAAGGAAGTCATCCTTGTATTCCATAAACTCTCGACGGCATGTGGAGTCTCGCAGAGTATCGGATATTTTAAAGGATTTAACAGATCATTATTATTCACTTGTTTTTAGAAACTCAAATCATTAATAACTGATAATGAGCGTTGTTTCGTTTGGTTGACCATCGACCGTAGCAAAACAACCTTCTCAATATCATCACACTTATGTCGTGTAGAAAACCAACGTAAATGGCCTCCTCGATCTGCACCGACTCTTCCATCGCCGGCAACGGTGCAAAAGAACATGTGCTCTGGTGGCTTCACAATCAGCCGTTGCATCCAAAATACGTGGACCGGTATATTTGCATGCTACAGACTCATCATAGAGAGTAGAACGCTGGACTAACTCACTCACGGACTCGACCGCAACTAGAACGCGAATATCAACACCGCGATCAACAAATTCCGTTAAATCCTTCGCATGTGTGTGCTTAAAACCACATCGGGTGGGATGGTCACATTTGTTGTCAGTTGTACCCACTAACCCACAATCCGACTCAACCTTGTATTAGTGGTAGTATTGGCATATATAGCTGCAGTCATGTCGACAACATTCTTCTGTCTTGTGGGGGTCAACAATAGACATCTCTCCCTCATAAATTATTCCCGTCGGGCAAATTACTATGCCCACCAACAATTCATCCGTTTTCTAGTGGCCAGTTTCGGGCTCCAATTGACCTATCGACACACTTCCTGAGTGACCACCCGCGAACTCTCCATATGACTCCGTATCTTCTTTAACCTGGGGAATGTCAACTGCATGATATATACCGATAGAGTGTGCTCCATCCGCATACGACTGTCTAGCGCTTAGTCGCTACTTCTGGCACATGGTTAAAGTGGGTTCATTACTCCGAAAAAAACACCTACATCGGGAAAGCTACTCTCGATCGTTTTCGATCGCCAATCGATCAATCGCTCGTGCTATATTAGCCACGGTTTAGCTGAAATCAAGTCATACCGTTTCTCCCTCTCGAGGACTGTGATTTCTCTCAAGTAGAAGTCTTAAGAATTTCGTTATAGATCAACCAAAATTCTCTTAGCGGCGACCGCCGCATCAGCGGCCAACATCACTGAGAGAAAGACACTGCATTTATCTAGTGCATCCGAAGGCACTGAATCGTTTTCAGCAACACTTTGCTTTCGTGCGTAGTAACGCGACGCACTGGAGTCAATCAAGAAAATCAACGTATGACCGTAACCATTCACACTCGCCAAGACCGCGAGGAGACCACTCTACCTCGTGTCGTCAGCGAAAAAGACTGATCCTTTGAGGGATAAACCCTCACAAGTTGTTCTAACAACACACACCCTAGAGTTATTACTGCCTCAGTAGACCGCCCTGCATCTACTGGGTTCCGGTGGTTTTCGAAAGCCTCGCGGTATTGGTGCCACGTTACTCGAGACCAATACGAGAAGTTCGTTTCTCACGTGGACAATCACGGCGGATGTGCCGAATTGTTCACACCCATAACTGCGAACTTGCCGCCTACGGACAGTAACCGCGCTACAATCTATTGGCTTCGAATTTCTGGTAGCATCAGTCACTGCTTCAATCGGGTTATCCGATTAACCACATGCTTGACGCTGACAGTAGTCCTCACACAGTGCAATCATAATTACATCTTCCAGAGACGTCACGCTCTGGCGGAAGACTTCAGTCTCATGAGGACAATAAGTTAAACCCCCAAGAAACACGGTGACCATCACTGCCTCTGGTAGTAGTTCACTTGTCATGCAGGTACGAAGCGCACGGATCTTCTGAACATAGTCGTGCAATGTGACGGAATGACAACGACTCCGACCGTTGTCAAAACGCCACATCCGGTGGAAGCAGCATAAATTCCATGCCTTTTCAAGTTATGCTTTTTGGGAAAGTAGTCAGGGCGGTTAGCTTTCAGTGTCATCACCCATCCTTTGCACGGTCATCCAAATGAAACACGGCAAATGCCGCCTGACTACGGACATCATTAATTCGAGCATTCGTGATAGCGATGTCCAATTCTCGCTGCCAGAACGCAAGATTTTTCATCTTTGTTCCCGTAAAATCTTGATTTCTACGGGGCGCTTCGTGTGTACAGACAATGTCACCACCACTTGTGGAGGAGAAGACGGAGCTGGCATCGGTATATTCTGCAAAAAACTATAATCCTTGCTGATACGCAGTGAATTTTTGCCAAGCGTGGAGTTATCTCTTCTTGATCCAATTCAAGCACATCGTAGACCGCGTGATCTCCAATTAAAATTATATAGCTCGCAGCTTCACAGCACACTCCTATTGTGAGTAAGTCAGGAAGGAATTTCCCATGCTGTTGATCCGAGGGCGACCACCGCCTGTGGTGTCCACATTATCCATCGATTAATCAAAAAAAAAAGTTGGTGTTGAATGACTACCAGTGCCACCAAGTGCAACAAAAATTGCTGAACGGTGTACACACACTTTCTTAAGAAGGCTTATGTAAGCCGACACGCCTCACCGCGTATTGCTCGCTTCCAGCAGGCCATTGATTAACGAAGAGGGAGGTAAGGTGAAGAGACATTTATCGTTTTCGCCAATAGGCTTTTAGCTTTCCTAATCTTGAAGTGCCTCCAGCTCTGATACAACAGAATTGAAAGGGAATACAATTAATGATGGATACACAAAATATATGGTCCACACAACACGCGTAATGGGACCTGGCCCATTACAGCCTACGCCGCGCCAGCTGAAAAGCTGCCAGAAGAATTATCTCATTCATGACAAAGAGCTATTTAGAATTAAGTACGCCCCCATCAAGGTTAAGGTACGCCTGCTTAGCTGGAAGACATCAGTGATGTATACATATCATGCGTTGTTGCGCATAGCAAAGGTGTCACTACAACACGCAGAAAATGGCAAATGGTTTTTTCTATGCCGAGAAATATATTTGACATAAGATTCAAAGCGATTAGAGCAATGCGGTGGTAGACGCACTCTTGTGTCGCCCCGGTCAATGAATTGTCATATGGCACAATACAGATGCTAATTTATAGTTCGGTACCTACAGCGTACGCTGTACGTCAATGGATTTATAAAGTGGGCAGTGTAATATCTTTAAAGCTTTCGTTTGTGCGATGTACGCAGCGGGTCTCGTGAACGACAGCAAATCTCCACACTCGGTGCGGACGTTCTCTGCCAGAAAGTCATTTGGCAAGTGGCGAATAGTGCATGCTAACATGATTGCTTTGCGAGCGGTGCTTAGGTGTATGTGCGCTTAAATAAGTTATCATCAATATAGGCAAGTGTGCCTTTTGTGCCGACGAATTCCGCTTTCGGATTGCTTTATTAAAAGCAAGGCCTTTCCGACGATCCCGCAAGAATATGGTCATTGTCAAATGTACACAGTATGGTGTGCTTGATTCGGTCGATCGATATTCCTGAATCTTGATAGGGGAGAAGGACGTCCCCTGACGGCTGTTGGAACCCGTCTGGTACGTATATCACACTAAGGTTCAACGCTAGCCAACGTTCTTCGTTGTCAAAGTTTTTCAATTTCAGTTGAAGGTCCGGCACAACCTTCGACACTTCTATCAGTGCCCCCGCGGCAAAACTCTCGAATAGCGAATCATGGTTTGGCATCATCAATGCCTCCGCGTACTGTTGATAGCTTTGAGAGTCGTGCATCGCATGTACGAGCACGAATCTCCTAGGTTTACTAAATATATCCTGGCTTCACAAAGCCCAAGGCATTGCTGTCAACGCTCACAGCCCTTCGCTGTAAGCCTAACCTTTCTTAGCAAGAATCGCTTCTCCGGCTGGGTCCCAATAATAATTTTGCCGCCCTGAAGGTACGAAAGAATCGAGGTCTGTAACAGTAGACTACTCGGACTTGATTCCTCTCGTGAGATTCGTCGTCCGACTTTACGTAGGAGCCCGACCCTTCTTACATACCAGAGGACCACGCAAGTCGCAGGTATATCATACTACCACTGATGAAACATCTGATTGTACCGTCGAGCTGCTCAATAACTATAAAATCTCTTACTGACCCACTGGCACGTGTTGAACTTTTGATTCCAGCAGCTCATTCTGTCCTTGTGGTCCGCAGTTGTTTTCCGCAATTAATAGGACGACTATCGTTTTCTAGAAAGTGTCAGCGTCGGCGCAGAAGGTCTCGATGTGTCCAGCATGCTTTTTAAGACTCTCCACGCTGGAGGAAATCGTTACTATCAATAAAGGCGATTTGATCTCAAAATTTCTGAGCCTAGTCCGCCATTCTGCCCCTTAAACCGTAGACAAGACTTTGGATTGCACCGATACACTTGACGAGGCGGTGCAAGGCATCCGTCTCAAATCATCCGACATCGGGGTGTATCGTCGTTGATGTATTGCACTACGAAGCCATTTTGCGCTCAACTTCCTGCCTGAATCGCAACGCACTGTGAATCCTTTTCGAGCCAGCTCGAATCTGTTGGATAGTAGATTTGATTTGTTTGGGTCCACAAAGATTAGGACGCTCAATTTCCCTTCTCATTTTAGAAGTCATGTGTTTTCCCATCAGTGTCCACTCGGGGCGCTCCCGGGTGAGTCTGCAGCGGGGCTGCTGTAGCTCTTTCGCTTAGAGGAAGCTTAGTAGGGGTCGGTAACCTTCGTTCTATACTTAGAACCAAAACGAGTGTAGCGGATCGCACTCCGCCTACTCCAAAAGTAAGTACAACCTCGAACCAAGGATCATTAATCCTTTCGCTTAAGATGTAAAGTGTACTTCTCGGTTTTATCTGCGGCAAAGCCGCCTATATCTAAATCTATACAATTTTTTATCTATATAGTATGACCTAATTAAAGCATAATAAGTACTGGCTGTCGTAGCCACGTATTGACTTGTTGTTTGAGTGTTGCCATACCATTGTGTGGTTACACCGTCTTTTGTTGCCCACACCATTGTGCGGTCAAACCATCTTTCTTAATTCTCACCTATGTGTGATCACTTCATCCATATGTGACTCTGTTACAGAGCCCCACCAGCGCTTTTTAATATTTGAGAGCTCGTCCAAGCGGTCGATGACGGCTTCCAACCATTCAGCTGCTTATCCCTGATCCTATCGAATTTACAAAGGTAAATATGCAACTTTAACTGGGCTTTTCAATGAGCGCTATGTACTGATGATTTAAGATGTGCCAATGGTAAACCACTCATGTCACGCGTACAAAGAGTGTAATAAATTTGTAAGCGTTGGTACTATGCAACCTGAGGCAGATGTTTGTTGTTCATGCGTTTGGAAACTATTTTGATTTATCGAAAGAGCGAGGCTGTCGGAGCTCTTTGCATAGAGGTAGCTCAGCTAAAGGCACCGACCTTACATTTTTTACAAATCAGTGCAAGGGCGGCAGATCGCGATTCGCTGCCTCCAAGAGTATCTTAAACCTTAAAAAAGGTAATCACGCTCTTCCGTTCAAAATTGGAACTGTATTTGATTGTTTTATTTGCGGCAGAACCGCCTATATCTAACATCTTAGGTAGTTCTTATTAATATAGTAAACCCTAATTAATATGCATGAGTACTGGCAGTCCTGCCATGTTGTGGCTTCTTGTAACGGTGTGGCCACAGCATTGTGTGATTACTCCAACTTGTGAAATCCACACCTTTGTACAGTCTCACCATCTTGTGTGAGCCGCCCTTCTATACAGGGGCGGGTGTAACCCCCGTTTCACTCTCCCATCAAAACTGTGGATACCCACGGTTCACATTTAATGTTCGCCTCATATGAGGCTCGCGTGTCTGAGATAATGTAACGTCCTTAAACACATATTTGAACATGATCCGCACATCGAGCCCTGTCTCTATGACACGAAAGATACCCAGCGTAGCTGTTTCCGAGGGCGCCCGCAGACAAAGCCTTTCTTCTTCTTCTGCACGTGGTGCAGCACATCTCCGGACAGTACGTCCGCGGCTTCATGGGAAGCACATCCCAACCCCTCGGCGACTGAGCGCCACACGCCACACCCGCGCCGGGCGACGGATTTCCTCGACAAGGATTTAGAGGAAGTCGACTACGAATCGGATACACCTTTCTTAGCATGGGAAGACGAGGAGGAGGTGTGCCACCCGCACGAAGTGATCCCAGCTCGAACCTTGCGAACACCGCATCCGTTCCCCGACCTTTCGACTTCCGGAAGAATACGGCTTCCGCTCGGCGGATCCCGCTACTGAAGCGCAAAACGCGATCACTCGATCGCTGTGAGTCAACGTAGTGGGGCAGACTGGACGATAACCGCTTTTGGTCCCTGAGTATCCCATCGCTTTATTTCCTCGAGAACAACACAACACATTTTTTAACATGTCGATACCCCTCCACAGATATTTAAACATATTATTTTCATCCTCACAGTGAATACAGTCTCATTGAACCCCAATCGTTAGATTGATGACAAGTGCCAACAGACGCAACGTGAATTCCGCGTGTCCGGCACACAGAGAGCATTGACTCCGTGTGTTTGTGCTTTTTAACGCACAGAGGATGAATTTGTACGCCCCATTCGGATGCGGGACGTAGTGCCTCATACGTATAAAACTTTCGGCTTTTTTTACTTCAAGAGTGGCAATTTAATCTGGCTTATATAAAGTGACCGAAAGAATATCTGTGTCATTTTATTACATAATACAGCTTGATGTAATATCGAGTGCAGACCAGATATTTGTACCGAAACGTAATACTCTATACTGACTTTAGACTGTTCGACACTCAGTGCGTAATCGTTTGCCAACTTAGCCTTAAATATTCAGTTTTGACGCTGATTGATCTTGATTCTGATTGCGCTTGATTGACCCCGCGCTTGGCGACACATTCTTGTGTCATAGCGATGAGTCTCACCGCAGCTCCACTAGAGGAAGGTCTGGCTTTTGATACTGGGCCAGAAAGTGCGCACGCTGTGCAGGATTACGCGCTTGCACACCACAAGTCTGTTTGTGTCGAGCGCGCTAGCGGATCGGATCGGCGGATGGCGTGTTCATCCGAGGCGCCATGTGGCTTTTTCGTCCAAATCTATCGGCAGCGCATGGCAGACAGAAGAACGTATGGAAAATGGTATATTGCATCGCTGAATCTGACGCACTCGGAGGGCTGCACTTCGGTGCGTCGTCTCTCTACACGGCAAATTGCGGGACTACCAGCCTTCGTGCAGGCTGTGCAGACAAACCCTAAAGCCTCAATTGAGTCTCTGATGGCGTTGGTGCTGCAGCGCCACGGCGTATCGTTAGAGAAACATCTTCGCCTGGTTTACAGAGCCAGAGATTTGGTACGAAGTGGGAAAGTTGTTAAAAGTCATTTATTGTCCAGTCAAGACGAACCATTGCCGGAAAGACAATTTGTACGTTGTCGCGCGATGAGCAAAAAGGGATTGCCTGATCCGAATATGCTTAAAAGTGCAGGTAGAATGATGTGGACAAACATTCTTATTGAGTCGCTTTTGATTCAACGACTTGTAAAGTATCGGCGACAATTTGATGAGACTGTAGAGCAGTCGCGGCATCGCGAGCTTTGGAAAAATATCGAAAATGAGTTCAATGCAATGCATGACGAGACAGTCACGGTGTTGCAATTGCGTTCCAAATTCAAATATTTACAGGATCAATATCTGAAAATTCGTGCAGAAGAAGAGGCTACACATGACAGCAATAAACTGGTGATATATCCGCACTATTGGGACCTACTAGCCGAGTACTTTGGCGATGAAGTGTCACATCACAGCCAAAGTGTGGACGAAGATAACGAGAACATTGCGCTGACAGAAATGAATGGTGGTGAAACACCAAATTTGATGAATGAGTTAGATACTCAGCGATCTGGACAGCTTGGCCCGTATGTGCCCCCTTCTAATGAAAACACTCAAATTCAACCTTCACTTTATCCAATTCCTACTCAAACAGTTTCTCAAACCCAATTTCCAGTCACTGAACTAGAAACGATGACTGATGGGCCAACAAAGAGAAGAAAGGTCAACACTTCGATAGATCTCCCTTCTCCCACAATTGGTATTCTCAAAGAAGTGTCACAATCGCTAAAAACATTTCAAAGCGTGCAGCGCAACATAGCCCAATCAGTGGAAGATATGAAACAAGTGCTTGAGCAATCAAACGAGGCTATCCGCGGCCTACATCATGCGTTGAACCAGTCTATCCAAGTAAATGCTGCCCTACTAGACTTCCTTAAGCGGCAATCATCTACATAGATACGCTGTGATAATGGGTGAAATCAAGGGTACCGTTCCTTGTCGCGTTTCCGTGACGATCTGCAAGCGCTTCTCTATGCTACTTTCGCTATATGGTGCTGATTCTCGTAATCCTGGAGCTCTCGCCGCAGAATTTTGCCAGTGGGACTTTTTGGAATTGAGTCAATAAACTCGATTTGACGGACTTTCTTGAAAGGGGCAACCTTCGAAGCCACAAAGTCCATCAATTCCTCTTTTGTTAAACCGGCAGCATTCGTTGGATCTTTCAGCACCACAAATGCTTTCGGTACCTCCTCTCCCATGGCATCACTGCCTCGAATGCAACACGCATCCAGTATTTGTGGATGGTGGTTCAATACATCCTCCAATTCGGCTGGGGCCACCTGATGTCCCTTGTATTTGATGAGTTCTTTGACACGATCGACGATAAAGACACAACCATCCTCATCAATATATCCAGTATCACCAGTGCGCAAAAAGCGATCTTCTGTGAACACCTTCGCGTTTGCTTCTTCGTTATTGAGATATCCAAGCATGACCTGAGGCCCCTTGTACAGCAATTCACCGTGCTCTCCCACATCGAGGTCTTTGTCGGTTTCGGTACACTTCACACGAAGCTGCGTATTTGGCAATAAACGACCAACGCTTCCCTGATATCACCAAAACATTGGCAGTGTCAGTCATCTGATTGATTACACTCATTTTTGATCTCACAGGTTTGTGATGAGAATCTTCACTGTAGTTGACAGCTGGCGAAGCTTCAGTCAAGCCATACGCCTGCTTGACAGCTATATGCACTCGGTCCTTCACGAGTTTTTCCACTTCTTTACCCATGGGGGCTCCACCAGACACGAAAATCTCCGTCGCTGAGATATCGTATTTATCGACGAGGGGATGGTGAGCTAGGAACAGAGCAACGGGAGGGGCGATATAAGCTACACAGATCTATATCAAAGACGTTAGTCATGTTATTGCATTCAGCGTAGTAAAGCCCACAGTCATGCATACTTTGTACGTAGACAAGACGTTAAGGAACGTCTCGGGCTCAAACCGCGGCAAGACCACATTAGCCGCCCCCTGATACATTGATAGGTGCATTTGCATCATGCCGTAAATGTGATAGAATGGCAGCAAGCCAAGCGAATATCCGCGCATTTTTTCAACATGATTGACCTGCATAGCATTCGACAAAATGTTTCGAGCGCTCAAAGCGACACCTTTTGGAACACCAGTCGTTCCGCTCGAAAATGGTAGGAAAATCTTACTCTCCGAGTCTATTTTTTCAAATTGAAAAAAAGGATCTTCGCCATCCTTAACGAGATCACTACAAGCCACGATTAACAAATTATTAGCAAGAAACAATCTTAACTTTTCGATCAAACCTCACTCGATAGTCTGAAGATCTTCAGTAGACTGGCCAAATGTAAAGATGAGACTTTTGTCAACGCCACACAATTTGCTAGCTTCAATTGCTGCCTTTTCCAAGTCCTTGTGGGTGATGACGTACTTGGCTGTCGCCGCTTTGATCTGTGCAGCCAGTTCGGTTGGCAAAAACGCAGGCGAAGCAGGAGAGCACACGGCACCAAGTGAGGTAAGCGCTGCAATTCAGAGATTCCGTAAACAGCCATCCCAAAAAGCTAGTACAAGTAACATACTGGGAGACTTACCAAGCACAACAGTAGGATAGTCAATGCAGTTTAACGAGTGCACGATCACCCCCTGAACAAAAGCCGCATAAGTGTCATCATCAGTGCTCAAATCAACCAAACGCAACATACATCTCCTTTTTTGACGCCCCGTTTCGCAAGTGCGATGGCCAATCGCCGAGCTCGATCGTAAAGTTGTTTAAAGGTCATGTGCTGGTGTGTGATCCCGTCAATAAAAGCAGATTTGTCTGCGTGAACGCTCAGCTGCTCCTCAAGTATGTCCCACATAGTTTTATAAGGGATTCTCAATTCTTCATGTGGTGGCTCGTGTATAATCACGGAATAGGAGCGATAATCAAGTTGGGATAGCGAACCAAACCGCAAAGTCGGACGCAAATTGCGCAGTCCGACATTGTATCGACTTGTGTGGGCAGTCGTGGCAAAAAGTAGACGACGAGCAAGCATAACTGATGAATATATGAATGTTCGAGGAATGCTAATTTTCGGATTGCAAGGTAACTTTAAAAGTGAAGGGCTTGTGTCGGTCTCAACTCTATTTTTGGCGAGGACGTCATCAAAAGCTGACTTTTTTAGTTTTGGGGAGTTTTAAATAGCTGATTTGGATGCTGCATCAAGTTCCCACATCAAGCTTCAGCGACACTTCTTGAGCTGAGCTGAAAACAATGATACAACATTTGCTATGAGATGCTGACAGCCATGTTATTATTACCACATGATACAATTCACATTTGGTAGTCACTGTCAAAAGTAGATTGAACCAATCATTATTCATCCGCCGCTGACGCTTTAAGATTTGTAAGTAGTGTACAATCTGGATATTCAATCATAGCCTTAACCCTCTCCCCATCCTGCAACAACAACAAAAATTTGATGTCATGTTTCTGCTGAAAGATGCGCTCGGCTCTCTGCGACAAAATGGTGAGGATGGATGGCTACGTGGCTAAACAAACAACGTTTGCATCGAATGCGTGCTTCCCATCCGTGCTTTCTTGAACTCCGTGTCATACCCCTACATGTCATCTCTCTACTGTACCCCGAAAACTATAAATCAATAGTTTGAGGTTCGACAGCTGTTTATTCAAAGGCAAGCTCGAAGTGATGCTGACAGTGTCGATAATAATTAAGAACTTTTAACTAGGTCCGACAAAGACATGCAATTTAATGCGCTACATGCGGAGTACCTTGCAATTGTTTCGGCTTGCAATATACAGCATCGTGGCTGCATGACAAGTCAAGATATCGATCACCAATCAAATATTCTTAGCTTGCTGACCTCATTAAAGTGAGACAATATCAGTTGAATGTTTTTGATCGTCTTTCCACGAACCCAAAAGGTCGCGAGCAATTAAGAAATAAACCTTGCTTTCGAATATATTCCTTTTCTCGATAGCAATCAAATCACGATGTATGTATCCATCAACACAAGCCGCAACAGCATAGGAATTACGTGGTGACCTGATGTTTCGTGCTGCTTACATACCACGTGCTTTAGTATAAGCAATTATCCATCGAGCCCTTAATATTATGGACAGGGACTGCACGATGACCTCTGAAGTAAAAACTTCAGGTTTCAAATCCCTATATCGGACCCAACAGCTTACTTCAACCGCTTGTTGACACCGATTGTTCCACGTTCGAGTGGTACTTTCGCTGTAATATATTCCAGGCAATCGTTTTGATGGCGACAACTCGCATGACTAAATCATAAAGGTTGTCAGACCGGGTGACCAAGCCTTGTTCTTCCTCTTTTCTTCAAAGCGGCGTGCTACTTATCCTTGTTTTTCAACAATTAAGCGCACGCTCCACGTCAATCCGTTTTTCTCTTCAAATTATCGTTATCGAGTTTCTGCGTTCGTAACCTGGCCGTTTCCCTGTGCCCAGTCGACGAGAATTATCGTCATTCACTCTGCGCTCCTTGTCGTCTCTCGCTTAGTATTTCTGCTTATGTATGCACATTGAGCAAACATAATGTAGCTCAGTACGACATTAGCTCTGTAAACATCGAGTCTTTCCGATTAACGCTTTGCGTTAGAAGTGAAAGGTCTGAACACCTTTTGTGCTCGAAAAATCAAGGGAAGTCGTAGTTAGTCAATTTATTGGAAAATGAATCATACGCACAGCCATTCTGGGTTCCCATTGCGATCTGATTTCTTCCGCAGTCTTCCTTTAGCCAAGTTCAAGAATGACAAGCTGTACCGATTAGCCAAGGCGAACGCCTTTACATGCCTCAATCAATCATTTAATGATCAATGGAGATATGTTCCTCCTGAAAAAGACGGCACTCAGATTCGGAAGGACACGAGCAACCTGGCAGCCTCGTATCGACTCGTGCGAGCAGCTACGGTACTGCGTTGCCAGGAACATGAGGTCAATCAGATTGTTGCCAATACTAACTCTGAGAGCTGGCGCGAGTTCGTTCGCAAGTGCTTTGGAAAATATTACGTCGATACCCTCATCCTCCATAATGTCACAAAGCCCAATGATATTGACACTGTTAAACAGCCAGAGCATGGTAATAGCCAGCCTGAAGGTAGTGGTAGTGAAGAAAGTCCTGGCTGTCTGAAAAAAGACTGCATCGGTAGCGATGGAAGACGCGGCAGTCTTCGGACGATCGGAGTTGACCACAATGTCGAGGCAAAGTTACATAAGAATCTCGACATCGGCTCTTCAATAAATCTTATCGATAGAGTTTCGTCGGAATGCAGCAGTTCTAATGCAGAAGAGCTTTTGAAAGAGGAGGCAGCCGCTGCAGTTGATGGACTAGGTGAACAAGCGGAGGAATTGCTTACTGTGAAATGGGCTGCCTTTGAAACAGGTATATCTGGCAAGCGAGACGTTTGTCTTGTTGACTATCTCTCATTGGCATATGTACCCAACTCTGAACCACGCCAGCGTGTACACGTGTGGTGCTTCACATCAGCTGAAGGCGAACGTGTTGGCTGCATGGAACTTAAGGATACGCACCATGTGACACGGACGACTCTCACGAAACTGGGCTTGTTTTGGCATAAAGTGTCCGACGATGAGACAGAAGTGATCGTGTGCGGTAGTTTTCCGTCAAAGCATGCGCATATGGTTAGCGCAATTCAATTAAACTGTTTAAACCAGTTGCAAGGAATTGTTGAGGATCTCAGGATGAGCAGTCAACTCTACATTCAGCGAGCAACTTGGGTAAAAAACAGTGAGCGTACAACATGCAACCTCTGTACGCGCAATTTTCATGCTTTGCGGCGTAAGCACCACTGTCGTCGCTGTGGGGAAGTTGTATGCTCGGATTGTTCGACAGTTGAGACGGTTGATCTGCCTGCAATCGGCTATTCAAAGCTACGACTATGCAAAGTTTGCTCTATCCGAGCACGCACTACTCCGCTCAAGCAGGTTGCCAAGACCAATGTGTTTGATCATCTCGTGCGTGTACGCAGACTTAGCGACGTCGGTTCATCGAATGCAACTTCATCATTCACTCGATCATCTTGTACCGAAAATAATCAAGCAAGTCATCACGAGGACAGTCAGGGCAACTCGGAGTTGATTATTAGCGGCTATATAAACCGCACACAGAGTTCGAGTACCACCAATAGTGCCAGCAACAATTGTCAGGGGATCTCGTCTTGTGGCTCTCACAGCAAAAACAGCATTTCTATGCAAAATCCCGAGACAAGTGACACAAATGAACTTACGATGCATTCCATGACAGCTAGTCTAGATTCTCCTTTCGAAGCATATGACGACTTTATTAATGAAAGCTGTCTGAAGACGCAACTGTGTGCGATGGAGCACAAGAAGCGCTCGAATGGGGGTAATAGCAACATGTTCGACCTTCTTTGCGAATTGGCATGCCAGACACTTGATTGCCCAGTCGCTTCAGTCTCGATCGTGGATGACATGGACAACTTAATTTGTTCTGCTGTAGGTTTCGAAGTGAACTCTGCCCTTGATGGCGAACTGTCCGTCTTTATCAATAAAATAATGGGATCAACTCCAACCATTGTGTTGGATGCTAGTGTTGATAAGCAGGCGCTCAAGTTTTTCTCTTTGGGGTCCCTACCACATATCCGCTTTTTTGCCGGATGCCCAATCTACTCTCGAACCGGAAGAAAGCTCGGATATGTTTGCGTTGCTGATTTTGCCAAGCGCGATTCTCTAGGAGCAAGCTGCGCTTTTACTATGGAACGACTTGCTACTCTTGCCGTCACCACGATGGAGCGAGACGTACTGAATAAAACTGACGAGAACAAAAATGCTAGATTAAACAACATAAAGGAGGCCGACTTTACTAAGCGAGCTACAACACACACCCCACTGCATCCGGCGATTCTCTCTGACCGAATAAATGGCATTGGAATGTCAGGTAAAGGGCAAGACAACGTAGAAAGTAAAGCTCATTCCGAGGCATTAGTTCGGCACGTGTGCGAAATCGTAGAAGACGAGACACCACCTATAACGACACCTTCAACCGTGAATATAAGACGCGTGGCCGGCGACCGCAGCGCTGACTATTACGAGACACAGGAGCGCATGCGCAAACTACTAATCAAATCGTACCATACGCAGCAGCAGCTTGCAATTAGTGGATCACTGTAACGTGATTAGGCAAAGTTACGATGTCAAGATTGCACTCCAGTAATTGTCGGTTGTTGTACACAGCCATTTCCGCTCACACAAAAACGGATGTCCATGCATACCAAAATACTTATGTCCATCTATCATTCACCTAACCAGATGTATGATCATTCTAGCTTATGAAAGTTCGTGTTAGCAAAATGAGTATCTATCTGATTACGTGTTCACAGCAATCGTCTGCCCTTCCACTGTGCAAATTTACTCATCAGTAACGCATCCTTCTGAAGCAGACTTCACATTCTTAATGAATTTGTACAGTGTACCGCGAGTGGCTTTGAGTGGAGGTGCAACCCACGCCTTCTTCCGCTCATCCAGCTCTTCGGGGGACACATCTACAAGATCAATGCGATTCTTTTCAGCGTCAATCGTGATCCTATCACCGTTTTTTACTAGAGCAATAGGTCCACCAACTTGAGCTTCAGGGGTTATGTGGCCGATGATAAACCCATGGGAACCGCCGGAGAATCGGCCATCAGTAAGCATTGCAACATCCTTTCCGAGTCCAGCGCCCATGATTGCTGACGTAGGAGCGACTGCATAATGAAAGCATGCGGCAACGTGTTAAAAAAAAGCAACTTCAGTATAAATGTAGGCGAGACTTACGCATCTCCGGCATGCCTGGACCACCCTTGGGGCCTTCATAACGAATGATGACAACACAGCCCTTGGTTATTTCGCCTTTTTCTAAGCCAGTCATCATATCTTCTTCACAGTCGTACACTTTGGCCGTACCAGTGAACACAAGGCCTTCTTTGCCTGTTATTTTGGCAACTGAACCTTCTGGGGCCAAATCGCCGCGCAGGATTCGCAAGTGACCGCTAGACTTAAGTGGGCGATCAACCGGATAGATTATTTCGTGGTTATCCGAAAGATCCGCCACCTTTTCAAGGTTTTTCGCAAGCGTCTCACCCGTCACAGTTAGACAGTCGCCGTGAATGAAGCCTTGTTTCATGAGATATTTCAGTACAGCAGGTGTACCACCCACGCGATGAATGTCCTCCATCACAAACTTCCCACTTGGCTTTAAGTCAGCCAGAAACGGAACGCGCTCACTTATCTTTTCAAAGTCATCAATGGTCAATGGAATACCAGCTGCACGAGCAATAGCGATCAAGTGAAGCACAGCATTAGTAGAGCCACCCAGAGCCATTGTCACTGTGATGGCATTTTCGAAAGCTTTGCGACTTAATATGTCAAGCGGCTTGATATCGTTTTTCAAAAGTATCTTTATCGCTTCACCTGCTTGAAGGCACTCAGTTTGTTTTTCAGCCGAATCTGCAGGAAAACTCGACGAAAATGGTAGACTCAGGCCCAAAGTCTCAATCGCAGTAGCCATCGTATTTGCCGTGTACATGCCACCACACGCTCCAGCACCAGGACAGGCATGTCGAATTATATCGTGACGCTCCTCTTCTGTGATTCGTCCGGCAATATATTCGCCGTACGCTTGAAAAGCGGATACAACGTCCAGTGTTTCACCTTTGGAGCTGCATCCAGCACGAATTGTGCCACCGTATACCATCAACGATGGACGATTCACTCTTGCCATGGCAATTACACAACCTGGCATGTTCTTGTCACAACCTGGTATGCAGATATTCGCATCATACCATTGACCACCCATTACCGTTTCGATTGAATCCGCAATTAAATCGCGCGATTGGAGACTGTAGCTCATACCATCCGTACCCATGCTGATACCGTCACTCACACCGATCGTGTTGAAACGTAGACCCACTAGACCTGCAGCATTCACGCCTTTCTTCACCTCGCCCGCCAGATCCAGCAGGTGCATGTTGCACGGATTGCCTTCCCACCACATAGAGGCAATACCGACTTGAGGCTTATCCATGTCTTCCTCAGTCATGCCCGTTGCATACAACATGGCCTGTGATGCGCCGCGAGCCTTGGGCTGCGTCACAACGGCGCTGTAGCGATTAATACGCACACCATCTATGGCTTTGGGTGTGCTGTCGCCTGAAGTGGAAAATGCACGCTGGAACATCGTCTTGCGCACAAGTGACGAAACTTGTGAGCGGTGCATGGTATTCCCTAGTCTCAAATCGAGATCAGTGACTAATGGTTGCGCAAGCACGCATTAATTTGACTACCGTGGAAGCTCAAATAGTGCGCCATGTACTCAACTCATCGCAATGAACTGTTGATATTAGTTAACACACAAAAGGAAATCAAGCATCAAAAGACGAATCATCAGTCGAGCTCCGTTATAATCATTTTCGACCCCAGTGTTCTTCTTTAAGAAACAGCGGGACGATCATTCGATCGTCGCTACTGCACCATACAAATCGGTGCATACTCTGTTATTGCGATAGTCCATTTTTACAGCCATTTAACAGTGTCATTATCCCATTTACTCATTATCACCATCTTCATCAAAACGACTAGCAATGCCCTGGTCAACAAGTCAGCCCTTGATTTGTTGTAAGCTGAAAGCATTACAAAGTTGGATATCTCTTCATGGATAGATAATCAATGAGCGTATGGAGGTTTGTCCAGAATCCTACGTACTGCACGTTACGGGTAAAACATGCAACAGCTAGACCTCATTTATTCGTAGTGATTTGCGGGCGTGTGTTGCCTCATCCGCACGATGCCGTAGAATTCTCGCCAGCTCGCAAGCCTCTCCACTCTGACCGATCGTATAGCGAGAGCATTCGCAGCACGACCGCGACGATGAAGATAAAATGCAGGTCGCTGTCGAGCGGGGTATATTCGCTACAGCGCTTGGTGCGGTCGATGACAGTCGATGCGCTCACGAAATCTTTCAAATATAAATTAGCTGTGCGCACGCGCGACGAGGAGTCGATGATTGTTACCTTTTATCCGGCATGCACACAGACTCCGCAATGTCTGCTCAATGAAGAGCTAACTCGGCGGCTACCGCGAACATGCGCACAGCAGTATCTGCAGTAGGGCAAGCGCTCATGATGCCAACATTCTTCGCAATACTAAATGCGAAGCTGTCGGTTAGTAAGTTCGACGGGAGTGAGCTATTTAAGGTACAAGGGCCTGTCTTCTTCGACTGGGTCTGCACGTTTTTGTGTGGCGATAGCTGGCCGAGTCCACATGTGGACATACGCAAAATGAGGACGCTAAAGGCGGCTTGCTGAGTCAAAACCACAGTAGAACGGCTGTGGGAATTATCACATGCAAATAGATACGTGGTGAGACCAAAGGCCGATGCTACTACGGCTAGCCGTATCATGATACTGTTCAAATAGAAAATAGATTTCAAGCGCATACGGGCAGAACACCGGTTGCTGTCAGTTACGCATGCGGAGAAGCAGAATCGCTCGTATTGGACAGTATATGCATCAAGCATCATGTTAGTGAATGAACGTTTTTATGCGTGTCAAGCACGACTGGACACGTACACTACTACATTTGTCATGCTACTGTATCGGCGCACTTTGTGCACTCAATTCGTTACAAGGCGCAAAGAAAGACGCACCCGATGTGGCTGCAGAAAAGTTGGTCAGCTGACTGCCACTATATAGAGAAGATGATAATAGTGGTTGCAGCATGATTCCTGCAGTTCGTGTAAAAAAATCGATAAAAGAGCTGGCAAAACCTTCAGCCTGGATAATCGAAAGCGGCTTTGTTTAATATATGATAAATAACGAGAAATTGCTGTTTGACTCGGCTGCCTGTGATCGCCATGGATTACTGGAATATCCTGCACCTGACGCAGTGGGCAGCGGCAGGCAATCTCGAAGCAGACTGCCATTGCAATCTGAAGCAATGCGATCAGGATACAGCGAGTTTCCTGAAATGCAGCCAGACGAAAGCAAAATGAAGCGTGCATTGCAAGTCAAAGTGCCAAAGGGGTCGGTGCCGGACCTGCTTGAGATTGCTATTCCTGTATTTTTTTGCAGCATTCATCGAGGCTCGCGCAAGAATCCGCTACGACAGCGCATGCAGCTTGCCACAATCGTGGAAAGTAGCGAAATAACAAAGGGAAGTGAGGCAGAGAGAACAAGGTGATCCTGATTCAGCACGTCAGGAACATTGGCACGTTGTACGTGTTGAACTAAATAGGTGGCCCGATACGCTGCCTCTGCGCAAAGTGCTGCAAAAGTAAGATAGGAAGCAAGGACCTGGTGGTTTGAAGGTAAGTTTCCAAGTAAATGTATTATGCTTATAGCTAGC
>NW_020187213.1:661641-663215 GCF_900000015.1 Plasmopara halstedii
CTGGTGAGACCAGGGTGAACATGCACTCCGCGTCGTCCGGTGTCAGCCTCACTTTCCGCTTCTTTGGAGCTCCAATGTTATCTACAACATCCGACGAAGAACCGCAAACCCCACAGTCTTCGTCCAGTGGATAACGTGCCACTCCACGCGCATCTGAAGGGCCGTGCCCACGATGCCTCGGACTCTGTCCGACCACGCCATCAATGGCATGCAGCGATTGCTTCGCAACGAGAGCAGTGCTCTGTGATTTACGTGCCATTACACGTGCATCATAAGGGCCTTGCCCTCGATGCCTCGGATCTTGGCCCCTTAACAAAAATAGTGTAGCAACCGCTTCACAATGAAGGGTCCCACGAAGAAGTTAATTTTGTGTGCGGCGAAGAATAACTTGTGTATGTTTGCAAATAGCTTATTGAAATACACACACTCGAACACTGCTCGCAAGTGTTTGATGAAGCTTTCCACTTCTAATTTCTTGTTTTCTGTAACGTGGTTACACGTAACCTGGTAACAGGGGTGTGTGTCACACGAGATGGGCATGATGTGACCGCGTCCAAATAAGAATACGGTACGTGGCTGGGTTGCCAGTAGTTATGCATGTATTTAGATTTTACTATATACATTTAGGAAAATCTATACATTAAAAATTATGCGGCTTTGCCGCAGATAGAACAAATAAATACAGTTTACATTTAAAACAGAAAAGTTTATTAGCCTTGGGTTAAGGTTCAAATTCTTGGAGGTAGCGGGTTGCGATCCGCTACACTCGTACTGGTTATTGTGAAGAAAGTAAGGTCGGTGACCTAAAGTAAGCTTCTCTACCACAAAGCCACGGCGGCCCCGCTGCACTTAATAGCACTTGTAGTCAATCTACACCTGAGACGTTTAGACTGACCCTCTGTGAGGATGGATCAATTTTTCTCTTTGCCCCAGGGCATGCAGGACGGGATTAAAAACCTGATGTCCTTGCTTGGCCATGAGGGCGTGCAACACTTTGCTGCGCAAGGCCCCGAGGCTATCGATGCGCGACTGGAGGCGTTTTCAAGTTACGAAAACGCATTGCTATAGCACCTGCAGCAGAATATATCTGCATCATTTGTGTCTATGATACTACCGTCAGTGACGGATGATTTTCCCCGCCTTAAGCCGCTTATGGTGAGCATTAAGGTCTTTGAGGGGAAAGATGGAGAGAATCTCCTACTTTGAGTGAGAGAGGTCGAGATGGCCATCGCATCCGCCATGCTCCAGACCGAGCAACAGCGCGTGGCGCTAGCCATCTCAAAGCTCGGTGGTCGAACGTGAAAATGGACACTGCGGTGCGGCACTTCGGTCGAAACAGCGTTCCCTCCTGGGCGGAGCAGAAATTGCAGATCTCACGATTGTTCTCGCCGCCTATTCCGGCATTTTGCGTGCGATCGCGTTTCCTTGCCACCCACAGGGCAACAAGAATTTGGTGGACTTTGTCCAAGAAATGCGCACTCTTATTGTCGGGATGGCAGCAGATTCCCTTCCGGATGCGGTCACAGTGACCGTGTTTATGGAAGGCCTCCGCACTGGCGTGGCCAGAATGGAAG
>NW_020187213.1:663225-663329 GCF_900000015.1 Plasmopara halstedii
CTATTGGCAATGCGTACAGCTTACTGTGAGCCAATACAGAATGTCTACCGCCATGATTATAGAGGACCCGAACGAATGGAGCAAGGTAGTGAACGGTTGGTTTA
>NW_020187213.1:675286-675411 GCF_900000015.1 Plasmopara halstedii
GAAACATAAAAAAATACCCCAGTACGTAAATTATTACCGGGGAGCCGTAATATGACACAACAGAAGTTGTATTGTAACAGGAATGAATTAGCATAATTTAACAAAATACCCCACAATAACAAAGT
>NW_020187213.1:675421-675619 GCF_900000015.1 Plasmopara halstedii
TATGTCAAAGTACACGTAAGCGTCCTTGTCCTTATTGTTCGGAAACTGACCGCTTTCCAGCATTTCTGTGGTAGACAGTTTATCTCCCAAATAGCATCGCAGCTCCTGTTCGAGCATGTCTTCCGTAGATTCGTCAGCGTTCGATCTGCCGCACCCTCACCATCTCCCGTGCTTGTCGGTGGCGCAAACGTTATGAAA
>NW_020187213.1:675629-675936 GCF_900000015.1 Plasmopara halstedii
AGCTGCTCAAGCAATGCAATGCGCTCCTCATCGTTTTGATAGTGAAGAAACGCCTAAATCTCGCTGCGATTGCGCAATATGCTCTCCAGCATCGACAAATGGCTGTTCTAGCAGACATCAATTGCAGTCTTCAAGATCGAGGGGAGTACAGCAGCTTGTCGACACTTTCAAAAGTATGTAACTAGATCGGACGCACATACAAAGATGGTGCGGATGTGAGCTGGGACACCACTATCCTTGTGCACAAATGTGTCTTTCAGCACAGTCTGCAGTCTGTGGCAGGCGCAGCGCAGCCCGTTGAAGCAAG
>NW_020187213.1:682729-683184 GCF_900000015.1 Plasmopara halstedii
AAGCACTTGTTGTCAATCTACACCTGAGTCGTTTAGACTGATCCTCTGTGAGGATGGAACCATTTTCCTTTTTGCCCCATGACATGCAGGACGTGCTTAACAAGCTGATGTCCTAGCTTGGCCCTGAGGGCGTGCAACACCTTGCGGCGCAAGGCCCCGAGGCAATCAGTGTGCGTCAAAAGGCGTTTTAAAATTACGAAAACGCGCTGCTAGAGCACCTGCAGCAGAAGATGTCTGCATCATTCGCGTCTATGACGCCACCGTCGGTGAGGAATGATTTCCCTTTCCTAAGCCGCTCGTGGTGAGCGTTAAAGTCGTTGAGGGAAAAGATGGTGAGAATCTCCTGCTCTGGATGAGAGAGGTCGAGATAGCCATCGCATACGCCATGCTCCAGACTGAGCAACAGTGCGTAGCGCTAGCCATCTCAAAGCTCGGTGGTCGAGCGCGAGAATGGG
>NW_020187213.1:683194-683447 GCF_900000015.1 Plasmopara halstedii
TGCATCGCGGATCCAGAATCACTGGTGAAGATGGCTCTAATATCGGCCACTGGCATTTTGAAACGGTCCCGAAAGAGCTCACAAAACTGATTTTCGATGTTAGCGGTGCTATGCGTAGCAGTGGGGTCAAACTTGAGCAGTGCAAATCGGCGAACTTTTAGAACAAATTCCTCAACGTAGTGCACTGTCAGCCCAAAGTAGTGCAGTCGAGAGTACTTTTCTTCCCACAAGTCGGCAGTCAGCGCACCTGCCA
>NW_020187213.1:685628-685706 GCF_900000015.1 Plasmopara halstedii
TATGATAGCTTGATGCGCAGTGCGTACGAGACATCTCTTGCCAATTATAACAAGAAAAATCCAAACATGCAGCTAAGA
>NW_020187213.1:685716-685959 GCF_900000015.1 Plasmopara halstedii
GACGGTCAACGTGCTGGACATTGGAAAGTCCGAGTTGGTAGATACCAACGGTGTATCGGACAGGAGTCCCGAGCGTGGCTCGCGGGCTGATTGTGGTGTGGCACGTAACCCACTGAGCGCTGCTCGAGTTTCGTAGCAGTCGCTGCATGTCAAGCGTGACATGACCGGCCAAGGGCAGAGGCATTGAGGGCGAGGCCCCCGTGATGCACGTGAAGTGGCACGTAAACCACTGAGCGCTGCTCG
>NW_020187213.1:685969-686319 GCF_900000015.1 Plasmopara halstedii
TGCACTTCGGTCTATGCTGCGTTTCTCTCCTGGGCGGAGCTGAAATTGCAGCTCCCATGAGAGTTCCGCCGCTTAATCAGGCATATCGCGTACGATCGCGCTTCCTAGCCGACCGACAGGGCAACAAGGAATTGGTGGACTTTGTCCAAGAAATGCGCACTCTCATTGCTGGGATGGCAGCAGATCTCCTTCCGGAGGCGGTCACAGTGACCGTCTTTATGGAAGGCCTCCACACTGGCGTGGCCAGAATGGAAGTCTTCCGTGTGCATCCGTCTTCGTCTGTAGAGGCAGAGAATGTGGCATTGAATGCCGAATTCAACTTCAAGTCGGCACGACTTGGTTGGAATGCA
>NW_020187213.1:686329-686984 GCF_900000015.1 Plasmopara halstedii
ACACTGGACGAAGACTACGGGGTTAACAGTTCTTCGCTGGATGTTGTAGAAAACATCGGAGCTTTAAAAATGCGGAATGTGAGGATGATGCCGGACGACGCGGAGTGCGTGTTCACCCTGGTCTCACCGACATAGAACCTCTGCACAAAGTCGACGGCGACGCCGTATGCTGGCTACAAGACGCCGGGTGTCGACCCTGATCCAGGGTGTGTCTACCGTAGACTATAGTGCACAATTATACACCCTCGTCATCGGTATGACGGTGGAGGAAGATGGCGACGTACGCCTAGAGATCATGCCTGCAGTAGATGCTTTTCTTGAGCTGGACGAGATATCTCTTGAAGAGTTTGGCAGTGCCTTGAAGGCAGGCGATTTGGCCGAAGTGGCCAATGTACGACCGGACGAGAGGAAAAACTCGTCATCGCTTATAGATGTAGCTGTCTTGGAGGACACCAAGAGGGTGCTGAACGCACGAAGTGAACCGGATTTACGGAATCTTTGGTAAAGGAATTTTGAGACGTCGCCTCCAATAACCCGTCTTTGGCCCTACCTCCGGGCCGAGGTGCGCGTCATGCGATCGACCTGGTTTCCGGAAAAAAATCTGCGTAACACGCCAATGGCCCCTGCCCAAGAAGCAGTGCGACGTCATTGACGC
>NW_020187213.1:686994-689799 GCF_900000015.1 Plasmopara halstedii
TCGCGCATGTACTTCGGAGAGTAGTTTATACCCGACTCCGTCTGAACATCTGTCTGTGGACTATCACCGGTGGAATAGTACAGTCAGGTGCTCAATACTCAAAGAAAGCTTGCCATCAGTTGACACTTTTTACACGTGCGTACACATATTTAATTCGCTTCACAAATAATTCCTGTAGATACCCTCACTGAGCAGTATATCTTTCTTTTTCCCAAAGAATTATTGTGTGTCTTGTACAGCATTATGAACTACAGGTCCTAATCATGAGGCACCACCACATGCTGAGAGTTTAGTAGATAAGTGCTATGATAAATTAGAAATTGGAATGGTGTACACGGGCAATGCAACGCTTTGAAAACGCAGTCTCTGAGTTTGTAAATTACTTCTTTCCAAAGCTTTCAGCAACGTAACATATGTTGCATCTGACTCGTACATTACACATATCATCTCACCAATTGGTAAAGATACGTTGTCACCATCGTAACATGCGACAGCTTATGGTTGTCAAGGGTTCACTTCATTGCAGCATCTCGTTTTCATGAAGAGATTAGCTCCTTTCTACCGCTTTGATCTGATGGAAATCAAACGCGATTACGCGATTATGCCCATTGGCACCTTCATGAATTAATGAACAGCCTTTTGCAAAGGCTTAAGTATTAGGGACGAGTTAAATTGTCCGTTCTAGAATCGGAAGACCCAATGTTGAGCACGGATGAGGCTTTTTATCACAGCCTTGGGGTCCTCTCCTTCTGTCGCGCCTCAACACTACTTTACAGAATTTAGTTGCAAGCTCTGCTTCTCAATAAATCAAATACAAAAACAAAACTTGCGAGCGCCAAAGATACACTCGTTGATATTGGCAAGTAGCTTATCTAGCGCACACACTCATGCCTTACTCGCATTTGTTTGTTGCTAGTTTCACATTCAAATTCTCGTGCTCTAGACGACGATGGACGAATGTATCGTCAAAATAGGCTTGTGCATAGCCACGTTGCAGTCGGAACAGCTGGGTCATCAAGTGATTGACTAACGTTGGTGCGTCAGATAGTCTTTGTGGTTTATATAATTATTCTTTAAGCATCCTGGAGAACAATCACCGCGGTCAGAAAGATATCGCTGTTGGTAGTCATAACACAAGAAACTGATCGAAATGACCATACTGTTTTGCAACACAATCATTCTCGATTTTAGCATTCCCACCAGAATAGTGGCTCTGTTTTGCTGAAGGTCTACCAGCTTATTATGTTGATGGACATAAAAAGTTGGAGCCAAGGCAGTTTATCTCGCTTACCAGCGTCACATCGTGCTGCGCAGAAAAAACGTCGACAGCATCACGCTAACCCTCTGTTGAGTACGAGTCATTGAAGTATAAATCAGTATTTGGTCTCAAGAAACGATTCAACTTCAAGCGCACTCCATTTTTCAGGTGCAACTTGCGTGGTGGATCTCTTCTCATCACGTCTGAATGCCTTTTAATGTTAATGAGCTGTTCAAACATAGTGATCTGCGAGTGTCCTCATGCGGACTCATCAATGACGAATGATAGGCTCACCTTTTTCTCCTTAAATAATTGTACCTTTTTGTAGCTTCATTGCTGTGTAGCTTCTTGCAAACACCCCTGGAGTAAATCCTCAAGCCCAACATAGGTTACTACTCAACATAGGAAGAGAGACTTACAAACCCTGTGACCAACTAGTCACTCCAATCACAGTATAAATTTTTCTCATCATATACATGTGGAGGTCACTTCTGACCAAACCCACGGCAGTGCTGACTTGGCGGTACCATCACATCGTGACAAGGACGAGCTATTTGCAAAAAACTAAGGGCTGTGTTATTTTTGCGACATACACCTGACTAAAAATTTCACAGGCTCTGGAATAGGAGACCCTAGCATGTGGTCGAATATTACCACCCCACCAGAAACACATACTGGAAACCACAACATTCAGTCCTGCATTCCAGTTAAAGCAAAAATACACTCTCGAGACCGTGATATAGTTCCCTTGCCTCTTTCTTATTGTAATGGGTTTAGTCTCATTACATGTGTTGTGTGAGCCACATACTTCTATGTGTGGTTAACAACAACTAAATATCTTGTAGTTGTGTATTCCAATAATTTTGTTTTATCGGAATCTGAGGTACTTCTGAGTTTAGGGAGGGTTTAAGGTCTATTGGTCATAATAAATGTAGCTTCACTTTTTCCTCCTCGTTCGCGCGAATCAAGGGCTTGCTGAAAGGGAGCGACACGCCGTGAAGCGTGCTAACTGATTAGAATCTTTCTCAGAGAGTGCGTGTATACGGATAAAAAAATTCCCGTTGCACTTGGTAGCACTTGTAATCATTCCAAAGTCGACTATTTTAATGGATCATCAATGGATATTGAGGACACCACAGGCGGTGATCGCGCTCGGATCAACACGGGTGTTTGTTCCTAACCTACCTGCAGTAGAAGTGTGTGGTGTAGCTGCGAGCATTAATCACGCCGTCTTCGATATGCTTCAATTGGATCAAGAAGCGATAACTCAGCGCTTAGCAAATTATGCGGCGTATGAGCAAGGATTATTGTGATTCTTATACCGACGCCAGCTCTGTCACTACCACAACAAGTGGGCATGAGACCGTCGGTACACACTGAACGTCCCATGAAAATTGAGGTAAAAAGCTTTTACGGAAACGAAGAGAAAAACTTGCGTTTTGGCAGCAAGAAATGGACATCGCTATCGCGATGGCTCAAATTCGAGACGACCGCAGCCAAGTGGCCTTCGTCATGTCACAATTTATTTGGCTGTGACATGACGAAGG
>NW_020187213.1:689809-690227 GCF_900000015.1 Plasmopara halstedii
ATCGTGAGCCTCATAGAGGATGCGATATTTCAAATATTCATCATGAGGAACCATGATTCGTGGTGTATCCGTTGAATCGGTGCTATAACATAGCAAACCGTTATTCAGCGAATATCAGCGCAAACGTGCACGCAGTCTTGGTGACAATTTCTTGTCCGAGTTTTCAAACTCCTTGCTCCTTAGAGCCCGTAGCAACGCTACACACACCTCATCACCCGCATACGCGGTGCGGATCAAATCCGTCACAGACGACGTTAAAGTAGTAACATGAGCAAGCTCATAGTCTGGTCTGCTTGACAGCACATCAACCAAAGCATTCCGCTCTCCCAGCTGATACTTCAACTCATGGTTATATTCCAAAAAGAAGGATAGCCATCTAGCCATTCTCTGCGAGAGGTGGGGCGACTGAGTCGCAGTG
>NW_020187213.1:690524-694781 GCF_900000015.1 Plasmopara halstedii
CGGGAGCAGCATGCACTGTGGGGCTAGCGTCAGCGCACCATAATATTTTTTCAATATTTGATAAAAACAGCCAGCAAAATCTTTGAGGAAAGCCGTTCTACGTATCGCAAGCATTGCTTCGCAAGAGTCATTAGTAACAAACTCATTCACGATGGCTGGCGAGTTCAAGATATCTTGCGGTACTAATTGAACCAATTTGGCGAATCTACCAACTTCCAACCCATGCATATCGTTCATGTAAATAACTCTCAAAACTCAAAGTGAGCTTAAACCGGAAGTAATGAAGAGAGTTTTACATAATATTGACAAGAGAATTTATGCTTCCGCCACCACGCCGCAAAGATTGACCACCAAGCGCTGTAGGTGCATACTGCTGACTCAACTGTCAAGCTACATCGTGACAAGCTTAAACTTACCACCCAACAAAAGCACATTGCCTCTCTATTTACACCTGTCGCAACTGGGCTCTACCCTAGAGACCACAACACAAAATTGACACTAACCGTCATACCAGAAGTGTACTCGGGGAGGGGACAGCTTTCAACTACGATTATCCTTCTCTTCTGAGTGCCAATTTAAGGGTAGGGTTGAGTCACTTCGGCTTTCTAAGCATTCAGCTTTAACCGTCCCAAAAGCGCTTCATACTTTAGCATAGGCGAGTTTTCGATAAACCAAAGATCCAATTCAATGGCTGTGTGCGACACCCAGTGTAATTGATCTTCAGGTAGTCCATGGCCACAGAGTTCTAGGCTTGTCACACCAAACATGAGAGTGGATAGAAAAAGTTAGGACCAGGACCAAAAAGCGTTTAATAGAATTTTCACACTATAAGTGAAGCGTAAAAGGCTAAAACGGTATTTCAAAACTTCAGCTGAAATCCGGGTCGCTAGACGCACGAATTTTGTATCCGCAAGTGGCATCTACAATGCTGCAGCGTATTGTCAGCCTTTCTAGACAGTCGATTTGTTAGCACTGCTTTTTTTATATTATTTCGCTCCCTTAGGACTAAACCCATTGACATCGATTAAATGATGTGCAATAAGACTCAGATATTTCAAATTGACCTCTTGCGGCAATTGAATGAAAATAATTTCTACTATGGGTATCGGCTGACAGGGTATGAGCTTTATTTATTCCCTAGACCGGGCTGGCAAGAATTGTTTTTGTGAATAATTAATACCATATTCGTCTTTCGGAAATAAGCCTGTCACTATAATAGCTATTAGATTGCTTAATTCGCGAACACCGCCTGCTGATTTTCGTCTCCCATAATTTTGACGGGTGGACATGAATCTTGATTGCTTACCGTGCGCCTGGCTTAGCGATGCGAGCACTCGTGTAGTCGACCGTTTAAAAGCGTCCAATGTTATGAATGTCTAGTCTACAGTGTCACCACGAGAAGTGCACATTCCAGCGCGCGGTCTCCTATTAGAGGCCGCTAGCATGATGTGCTGAAGTTTTGTCTGAAGCACGGCCAAATTTACGGCCATGCCAACATCCCTTACCCAAAGATAAATTTTCCTGTTCTAACCCCGTGGGCCTGAAAAAAAAGTTTAATTGACCTGATTGTCGATGCTACTTGTGCTTCCACAGACGCCTGGATGAGGCGTTTGTCAAAGCTTACCATAGCATTTGCATAGTAGCTAAACGCTACCAGGCGCTTGATAACTGCTCTAGCTCTTCTAACGCCTATTGCGCTATCCCAAAGGAGCCATCCAAGACAGAAATTTGTTAAGCGTGTCTTGTTGTCATGTGGATAGAAATGTAAAAATATCATCTTTAATCTTCACAGAAAACCAAGTCTTATTGTGACTCGATTGTCGTATCGCCGACGAGTGCACTGTGTACCACAGATAAGGCTTAGAATGAAGTAAGTTTCTCGTTAGCAAACACACAGGGATAATCTTGTAAGTATAACGTTCTTGAGAAGACTAACGCGTCTAAAGTAACCATAGACAATGATTACCATATACAATATAAGTAGTGCCGAGTACTGGATAGATCAGCTTAAATATCCTTATCAGTCATAATGCATCGCGTGAGGCTTGTAGCTCACGTGTCCTACGAATGTCTGTTCCATGAAGCTCATCGCTTTGATCATTACCAAGTTTTTATCGAGATACGTTATCTTAGTACCTTTAAGCTTCGGTTTAAACGCCGAATAAATATACACGCTGTTACAGAAGTCCACTCAACGGGGATGTGATACGATTTTAAGAGGTCAGTCTTGATGGGGGACGTTATGACGATGTAATTAATTGTCCTCTGGTATAATAACGAATATGAAAGGTACACCACGTTTAGTATCGTTTTATAGGGCAGTGATCTAGTAGATGCGATACCAGATTGATGACACACGCAAATTGCAGCGGGGCTGCCGTTGCTCTTTGCTTAAAGGAAGCTAAGTTAAGGTCACCGACCTTACGTTGTATACAAGAGCCACCACAAGTGTAGCGGATCACAATCCGCTACCTTCAACAGTGCTTAAAACCTTAACCGAGGTGAAGACGCTCTTCCGCTCAAAGTTAAAACAGTATTTAACTGTTAAATTTGCGGCAGAGTCGCCTTTATCTAAAATCATAGGTTTTTCTGAATAAATAGTAAAACCTAATTTATATGCATTTTTACTGGCAGTCCCGCCACGTAGTGGCTTCTTGATACGGTGTAGCCACACAATTGTGTGATTACACGAACTTGTGTAATCCACACCTTTGTACGGTAGCATCTTGTATGACCCGCCCTTTCATACAAGGGTACGTGTGACCCCGTTACACAAATGGAGACACACAGACTCTTAGCCCACAATGTCGGGACGTTAGCATTATATGTATGTTGATCATTCCAACGATATGTTAATAAATATATTGATTTTCTATTGCGCTTACAAATGTTACTTTACAAATGAGCGTGTTAGAATATTGGTACTTTGTGTCATTTTGGTTTAACGTTGTAGGAGGCGGCGTCTGAATCTCTCTGTAAAATGCTTTCTCTAGGTGACGGGGATACTTACTCCGATGCAAGCAGAGTTCTCTACTAGTCGCTGTATCTATTTAACAGTCTCACAAGCCAGCTTCCAGGAAAGCGAACGTCTAGCCAGAGCATTAAAAGATGCTTGATGTTGCGAAATACAAAGCTGAATTTTGCCAATCAAGTCTAAAATTAAGACAAGGCCAAGCGTTACTCGTTAATGGGAATCGTGCCGCACCGGGCAACTCTGCCTCTTCTACAAAAGAGATTAGTACTGAGTGTGCGCCAGTCATGAGAGGCAACAGCGCCAGACCAACTTTGCCATAGTGACACGTACAATCTCTTAAGTTTTGAAAGTGAGGGTAATCCTTTCATTTAACCAGATACTGACACCGTCATGGGTGCCACTACTTAGAGGTGGTTCGCCCCTGGCCATCGAGTAGCACCAGCAGAGGACGTCTCTCTCACGAATGGACCTCGTAGACTCTCAAAAGTAAGTTTATTTTTTTGATGCGCTCTTTCGGATAATTTCTCGCGACTTAAGACATTTCAGCATATCATCTGTAACTCAACACGGAGAGTGATTAAAGCAAATGTCTACCGTTCTCGGTAGTTGAGCTACCCTGTCGCTTACATATCTTACTGCCTCGAAAAAGCGCGATTGGGATTAGGCTTCAGCAAGCCCACTTTGAACACAATGTGTGACAAATTCTCTTAAGACGCTCATAGTGTGACTTAGACTCGTTTTCTCTATGATCGTGACCGCAAGTTAGCCATGAGTACCGCAGACACTGCACAGGTAGTTTGGCTTACGGCGTATAACACATTCCCTACATTTTTCATCTGTGTTTCACTTGTCTCGGGTATTGGACTCCTACTCCTAAATATCCTAGTCACCAGCCAAAGAGTCACATACTCGGTGCATGACCCTCAATCTCAGTTAGACAAATGCCTGATTAATCTAAGAAGTGTAGCCGGACTGATGTTAGCAATTGAATTGTATAACTATTCCCCACCTCACTAATTCCGGTGCCAAATTGTGGCGGTATCAAAATAGCAAAGGGTTAGCCAAACCATTCATCGAATTGGAGTAACGCACGTAGACGCGTGTACTGCGTGATTTGATGCGCGCACACCAAGTGGGACCAAATTGCTTCAGCTTTGCAGCTTATCACGCATGTGCTTTGGAAAATAGCTTTCACCACGACTCCGTATGACCATCTGTTTACGTTTAATATCGGTAAGATTGTCAAATCTGGTGTCCAGCACCCATATATATATATATATATA
>NW_020187213.1:694791-699815 GCF_900000015.1 Plasmopara halstedii
AATAATTGAAGAGGTCTTTTAATCGAAGCGCTCTTTTATTTCTAGAACATTGTCGAAAATTCGATGGGGGCTTGTAATAGTAGTAGGTCTTCTATCGTAAAATCCGTTAGTTGATGCTAACCGAACAAGTATGTGTTTCACACAGATTTTTGATTATCATCATGGCCTAGTATGCTCGCTGCAGCGATTTCCAAAGGGCTTGTCCGATCAACTGCGACACATGATCACACCAAGACGTCCTAACAAATGTCTAACAAATACAACCTCACCAAAGCTGCACTCAGGGAGACGCGACAAACAGTAGCCACTTTCTAAAGACCGAAATATAATTGTACATCCGTACAACCGCGGCACACTACTAAGTCGGCTTTTTTAAGATATCTAAACTCATATAGCAACATCGGTATTAATCAATTCGAGCAATCTTAAAGACCGCGGCACACTACAACTTCTGCTTATCGATGGTATTTCATTCAAATAGCAAGATTAACTCGATCATGCACCAGAGCTATAGCTGCCCAATGCCCACACCTAAGATGCTTCTGCTTCAGTAGGTTAGGTGGATAAATGATTAGTCAAAACTTCAATACGACGAAGTTATCTGTACAATATGCGTAAAAATCAATTGAACGGTCTCAAGCGTTGCTGCTGATTTTTGTCATCATAAACGTTTCACCGGATAAGTCTTCTCATCGTGGTACGAATGCTTCTGTTAGTTAAGGGGCTGCGAACATGCGTGCTCGAGGCGTCCAACGCTCTATGTTTTCAAAACACTGCAAAGAATCCAGTGCACCAGTAGTTGATAGCTCTCTTTGTCCGACTTGATATTACAAATTTTAGTGACACTAAATTTTTCTCTGGTGTGGTCGCCCTACAGCTGTAGACAAAGCTCTACAAACCTAAACAGCTGTATTTAAGTACTGATTCATGTATACAGTTAATGTCGGCAATTTTTAAGCTTCGCAACGCTCAACTAAACATTAGACTCACTTAGCGGAAGGCTAACAGAATATTTTAGTCAATTGCAACAACTACCATGTGAAGTAGAGCGAGGGGCTTTCTTTAGTTCATATCACATTTTGCGATGAATCAATTTTAGAATATCTGAATCGTACAAAAGCCGCAGTTTTGGCTCATCCGGGTTTTGTCAGGTTCGGATGCTTGACAGAGTTATAGATGCAAGCTATTTGGACGTCTTCGCTGAAGATTATGAGCCATTACACTTTCAGCCCAGCAGAAAACATCGAAAAGTAATTTCTTTATCTGGTGCTTCAACGCCTCCATGGCGTTGGCGAAGAAGGAATTGCTGGACCACATGTGCAACGGGGTACGTACAATACTATTGCATACATACAACATTAACTGCCGAACTAATTTTGTACTGGTGTACGAAATACATATATTTCACTTTTGTGTAGTACTAACAAACATGATGTAAAACGTGCATATAGCATAAGTTTAAACAGAGTTTTTCCTAATATGCAGTATGCACTCTTAATATAGCAGAGCAACTTGGGTAAATAGTTACTTCAGAGGCTCTCGGTTACGATCCTGCGAAGAGCACACGAACCAAACCAATGTGCATTTGGTATCGCTAATTTCTTAAGTCAGCGCTATTGCCGTGCACAATGAAAACAAGAAAGGCAGCTCGGCGCCAGTTGGGTATAAGACATAAAAGCGCTGGCTGTGGTACAGATGTTGGTTCATGCCATCAGTAAATGTTTAGGAAAACAGCTTTATTTGAGGGAGCATGGGAAATGCTCCGCACACCTCATATTGCAAATCGACAAAGGAAATTTCAACTGCGCAGGCAGATGCACGGATTTTACTGCCATCTGTGCATCTGCCTTTAACTGGAAGTGGTTTTATGAGATAAATATTTTATTTGGACCATTTGCGCTCTGGAAAAATGGTCGATATTCTGCTTGGCAGGTTGCTTTCAGAGTATAATGCCTTAATTAGAATTATCGAAGCAGGAGATGGCGTGAAGCCAACGGACGAGATACAAGCGTGAGGAGAAGCACGAGTTCTTATGTAGATCCGGTGAACGTGGCTGTCTTCGCGTTGGCAAATTTTTCTGTATAGTCACTTACCCAGAAGATCGGGGATGAAGTAGCCCAAACAGAAAACACATGCAGCAAATTTTATGGTATGATTGTCTTGCCATGTAGCAGGTGCTAGGAGCATGCTGAAGGTTCTTGAGGATGTGCAAATTTTCGGCAAGACGCCCAAGGAGTCAAGTTAAACCATATGATCTATGGGGCCCATCAACTTTTTGTCGAAAGGTGTCGTGCAGTGTATGATTCATAGTCTTAGTTTGTGTGCTCTTAAAGTTTAATCACCACAATCTCAGCCCAAATAGTATCGACAGACATGTCCTATTAAAACGTAAAAAGACGAGTCAGAAGACATGGAGACATAAGACAATCATAGTATCAAAGATGGAATCTGTGGTCGGTGTAACAATTTTAATGCAAACTGAAAGGTTGACGAACTGGTGCGAAGCCTGTAGAGATCTAATCTACGTTGATCAACGTAAACTCAATCACAGAAAACATGTCGCTTCAGCGCCACAATGGATTTGCACTGTATCACGCAATGAATACAATCTATTTAACAATCGCTTTGTTCAAGGTCCGCAGTGTACGTATCCGATGTATCTTGAGCAATGTTGGCTAGAAAAACGCGTACTTTGATTTTGACCGCTAACGGCGAATAGACCATGCTCGGCAAAGTCTCTGCCAAACATACAGCTTTCTTCCTTCATTGGTAAGGGTGATTGTATCGCTGACAACAGCTTTATGAGCGTTGTTTCTTAATCCGTGTACAAGGAGTACGGAGTTGGTATTATCGAAAACGTCCGTAGGATGACCAAATAAAATTCACACGCTACGTGGCGAGGATCTTGACCTTTTGCGCGTTACACACGTGAACACATTAGCTTTTCTACTTGTGCCGCCTAAGCTACCAGTACATAGCGCCCTAATAAGGTGGATCTACGAAAGTGCATCATCCCGGTCAAGAGGATTGCTAATTGTGTCAAGAATATGCGTGCTGTAGAACCGCAGTCCCCGGGGCAAGAAGAGGCGGTAGAACCAATTCGAAAAAGCTAAAATAAAGCGATATGTGAGCTTGGTAAAATTCAAAAATCTGAACACAGAAAATATGCTCCGGCTGAATCGAAAGCCGTACGTATAGCATCGCCAATGCTTGATGTCAGCATTGTGATATACGATAGCACATAATCCAAAGCGTATCTTTCACTGCTTTAAACCAATCAGTCGATAAAATCATCTCAGCCATTATCGACAGCTGCGACCACAATGTTGCCAATAACTGACAGCGATTTGGCCGCGGTGTCTCCGTGCGTGGTAACGCATGATCTACTTGTACCACAAAAAGCTCGAGGCCACCCCGAATATGACAAGATCAGATTGCACAGCAATTTGCCCCTTGTCATGAACTGCAAATTTCTTCTCGGCACTTTATGCTGACAAAAACTAAAGAAATCACGTATATATGCTCATCTGATAAGCGAGGTGAAGCCTCTGACAAATACCAAAGCGTTACTGACGACGGGTTCGGATCCAGAAGAAGAAGATTAGAAAAGCTTCTCCAACGTCTCTATTTGATTGATTTTATAGCGTTCGCTTTAGAAGATTCGTGATGTAGGCATAGTTTGAGCTTATTAGCAAGCCAGACCTAGTAATTTGCTTTAGATTTGAAAACACATTCCTGTTATCGCTGCTACATCTGCTCTCAGGTCATTCTTCCCAACGAGGCATACCGAGAAACGATTATGTTGCGTCAAAGACAGAAATATATACATTGATGAGCACGTTGTCAGCGCCTTTTCAAAGTGATCAAGATTGATATCTACATCAAATTTTTCGTGCTCAACATGAATGAAGTAAACGAATTCTCGAAATGAGTATGTGCATATGCTCGAGGTCGCCTTGAAGGTGCAGCAGCAGGCGGTGTAATACTGCTGGTTCGTTGGACCGCCTGCCCTGTGGAATTTTTCAGACACTTTCAGCACATTCCACTGCGATTATCCACTGCTGTGAACCACTTGAATGAGAACATAATGGGCTCATCGACTAGTCAAAAGTGCTGTTCTTTGTCATATTGTTGTGCGGCACGCTCATTATAGGGATCGGCGTTTGTGCTAGAATAATAATCACATTTAGTATATGGGAAGCGTGCAAGATTAGCTGCGTTCAGCTAAGGTTTTACACAGAAAGTCAGCGCCGACTGGATAGGTTCACTCTCTCTCACAAATCCTATTTCCTGCTTTGCACGGCACAAACGTCTCATCGCATGTTGTTTTGGTAAAGGGCTTCGGCGGGTGAGGTAGTTCTTACTGTCTATCTCGATCCGGCGTCTGCTTGCAGCAGTGCACAGCCGATGGCAAAGCCCGAAGCGTCAAAGATGACGCCGAAAGGACAATTAGTGTCTGGTAGCGCTGGTATTGGTGCATGCAGGAGGCTGCCTTTAACTTCATCAAAAACCTCCTGATGTTTGGTGTTCCAACAACATTCCGCATCCTTTTTAAAAAGATTGGATAATGTCCGGGCCATTTCCGCATAATTTACGCTGAACTTGAGTAAGTAGTTGGCGAGACCAAGCCACTTACACAAGTCCTTCTGGTTCTTTGAACCCGGTCAGTCTACAATGGCCTTGACCTTAGTGGGATCCACTCGAAGGCCACGCTTCCTAATGAAGCAAAAAGGGAATCTCTTCTGCGCCAAAGATGCACACGTCTGCATTGGCGTACTGTAGTTCGTGCGCATGCACTCGAGCACCGCTCTTGAATGGACGATGCGATTCTCCTCATCCGTCCTCCGGTGCTCCGCACGACCATAAACAAAAATATCATCAGATTATATCTATACATATGCCCTGTGGGGCCTGAAAAACTGCGTCACAGGACGATGAAATGTTGCTGGTGCATTTGACAGCTCTTGGGGCATCACCAGCCAATCCCAGAGCATGCCGCTCGGAGTGCTCACCGCTGTCAGCGG
>NW_020187213.1:699825-702402 GCF_900000015.1 Plasmopara halstedii
CATTATTTCAATCAGCTGTAAGGATTTTCGCATCATGCGATTTCAGCTAGACACCCACCCTTCTATTGCCGAGGATCATGCGCATAAACTTCGCGCAACTATTGCAAAAGAAGCTGATGCTTCTCAGCGGTATACTGTTGTCAGCAGGGGCAGTCCAATGAGAACCACACTATCTGGAATTAAGATATTTTCGGATTTTGCTAGTGACAGCGATAGGACACTTGATCGAAAAGGAAGTGGTGAAGGCAATTTTCCGCATCATAGCAAGGAACCCAACCTTTACTCGACGTTAAGCTCATCACGAAGTTCGGCTAATGCTGCACTACCAGTGCTATCCTCAGATCCAATTTTGACAATTTCTCGCGAGAAAAGTGGATCTTTTGCGTTGGCATATTCAATTGGCAATGTCCCATCAGATAAAAATGGCTGGAATTTATTTGTAGACGAGCGTGAGTTTAGGCGCCAAATAGATGGAGACCCTGCTGTTTCCTCATACCTGAAGGTACGAGATGTTTTAAATTACCATTTAAATGTGTCAAATGACTCAACCTTGTCTTTTTTGTCATACATCAAAGTTCTACAAGAATGATCGGGGAAATATTTGCAAGACTTACCCGTCAAAGCTGCTCCTTCCAGCATCTACAACTTCCGTTACGTTGGCTAAAGTGGCTGATTTTCGCGCTAAGAATCGGCTGCCTGTGATAACATACTATCATCGTCGTAATAGGTGTGTCCTGACTCGCTCAAGCCAACCCCTTTTGGGAAATTTGCTCTCAGGAACCTCAAACGTGTCGGACCAGCTACTTTTGGGAGTGTATCGTCGACTCCCTGATATCATCAAGAACCAGTCGCAATCATCTCAATCATCTCGGCCTCTTTATATTTTCGATGCGCGAAAACCAAAAGCTTCAACAGGAAATCGTCTCATGGGTAAAGGTGGAGTCGAGACGCCTCAAGATTACCCGGGTGCCGTTGTCCATCATTTGAACATCGCCAACATGTATCGTATGCAGTCTTCATATATGGGGTTGATGAAGCTGCTCCTACCAGGTGGTGTGGACGACAACGACCGTACTTGGCTATCGAGTGTGGAATCGACGAGATGGCTGGATCATGTTCGATTGGTGCTTGGTGGTGCTTTAAAGATCGCACGTGTATTGGAATCAGAAGGAGCATCAGCGCTAGTACATTGTAGCGATGGCTGGGACCGTACTTCGCAGCTGTGTGCACTTGCACAACTAATGATCGACCCGTACTACCGAACTATTCGTGGATTTGCTGTACTTGTAGAAAAAGACTGGTTAGCATTCGGACACAAATACGCAGAAAGGTGCGGTAGTGATCGTAGCCGGGACCCACAACGCAATAAGTCATCACCCGTCATGTTACAGTTTCTCGACGCCGTCTGGCAAATGCAACGACAGTATCCCTATTCGTTTGAATTTAACGAAAGATTCTTGTTGCATCTAGCAAACTCACTGACCTCGGGACTTTATGGCACATTCATGTATGACTCGCGACTTCAGCGAGATGTGAACGAAGTGAAGAGCAGTACGGTCTCTGTGTGGACACCAGTGCTAATGAAGCCATATTTATATACAACGAGTAATTATAAGATGCACGATGGCCCAATCTGGCCTTGGGTAAGCTGCACCATGATTCGCCTTTGGGATAGCTACTTTTTCCAGTGGCATCCCAAGTTTTATAAATGTCAATGGGTATGCAGTCTGGTCTCTCATGGTCCTCTCACGTGTCATGATGGTAAGGGTGCTAGCGCAGACAACAATCGAGAGGAGGATCAACACGACCAAGTCTCGAACCTCAACTCCAGCTCCGTCAAACACAGCTAGTATGAAAGAGTTTTGGGGACATTTACTGTAATCGAAGCTAATGGTAAAGGGGTGTGCAGTCCCATGGCAACTAAAATAGAACGCTTCTTGACACTTGTGAATCTTGGACTCAAAATGTTTTTTTATCATTATAGTTTCAAACGAATGTGTCAAGAATACGCAGGTCAAAACACTGGGCTCACTATAAACTGAATCCTGAAATTGTTTCACTCAACCGCTCGTAAGTTATTATCTCAGTATTGTGATCCCGTACAGCTCGCAATTACCCAATAAGTGCCTTTTGAGGCAAGTATAAAACTTTCTGGTGCGTCAAAAATATGAACATGCGGTTAAAATTTAAAATCGCGGTATATACCTGGCCGATTGTGCAGCTTGAGAGCTCTTTTTTTCGATTGAAAAGGTGGTAAAATTTACGAACACGATCAACTTCAAGTATTGTCGTCGAATTCGAAGAGTATGTCTTTTAAGCGCGTTGACTCGATGGGCGTTTGGGGCGACAAATAACGGTTGACCACCGTAATGATGGCTTTCTAGCTAGCGCCACGACTCAGTTGTGCGTGATCACAGACTGCGCAGGTTTATGTCGACTTATTGACTTTTTGGAATGGCTGTCCATTATAAATATACCAAATGCATATTAACGGATTTTTACGAATATAATACCTTCTTCTATTACAAGCCCCCATCGAATTTTCGACAATGTTCTAGAAATAAAAGACCGCTTCGA
>NW_020187213.1:702412-702566 GCF_900000015.1 Plasmopara halstedii
ACGCCACCACATTCGAAATGTGGCAGCATCATAACTCCACCCTTTCTTGCGAAAGAGAGGCGCCGCGCGACTTGGCACACCACCACCTTCACTTGTTCGCCTCCTGCTTCTTTCCGAGCTCAATTGCTTGACGCATGGTCGATTTCAAAATAAC
>NW_020187213.1:702576-702794 GCF_900000015.1 Plasmopara halstedii
TCGTACGGATGAGCCCCAGGCAGGTAAGCCGGGTACGCAGAGTAAGAGTACGGCTGGGAGTACGCAGCGTATGGGCGCGACTCCACCCGCGACGGACGCGAGAGTGAATACTCAAGTCCCGAATGCGGCGAAAGGTCTCGTCCAGATTGGACGCGAGAGTTCGGCGACCGATTCGCCCATGGAGATCAGACATCTCCTGCCCAAGCTCCGTCAGGCGG
>NW_020187213.1:705668-706130 GCF_900000015.1 Plasmopara halstedii
GATTCGTACTATCCTTTGGTAAAGGAATTTTAAGGCGTCGTCTCCAAAGACCCGCCTTCGGTCCTACCTCCGGACTGAGGTGTGCATCATGAGATCGACCCGGTTCCGGAAACCAAATAGTGCGTAAGACGCCAATGGCCTCTGCCCAACGAGAAGTGCGACATCATTGACGCCTTTTTCCGTGCGAAGCACGGTGCAGGGATGGTACGTGAGAGCAAGTCTCCCCATTCGTCACCCACGTTTTGTGTTCGGCAAGTGGCGTATCGCTCATGCTTAAAATAAGCTCAACACTGCCACCATTCCGACACAGACGCCGATTTCTAGAAAGGATGTTCTTCAGAACAACATGGTGGGATGTACAAAAAACAGTGCACTTGACTTGGTCGATGGGTATTACCAATTGGTCATGAGAGCGAGTGATGTTCCGCTGACAGCGGTAAGCACTCCGAGCGGCATGCTCTG
>NW_020187213.1:713985-714379 GCF_900000015.1 Plasmopara halstedii
TACATAAGCTCTGGGCTGAAGAGCCACCCACGCAGAGTTCACAGTGGATATAGCGCGATTTCCTTTATTCTCCTTCCAAATCACGAGCGGTGAAAGCTTCTCGCCACTTGCAGTCACAGCTAACACTACCGTGTCCACATGGATGCAAACCCTGTCGAACGGAGTACAACATGGCGTGCTCCGGTGATGTCGACGGTTGTTTCTCGTGATCCTAAAAACAAACAGCGGTTTCGTCCATCAAAAAAGTTCTCTCAAGCTCGAAACGCGGGAGATTACTTATGAGATACTTCATGTAGCTGACTGCACGCACCACAAGCACATCGTCCGACAAAGCTTTTAAATTTGTTCTTTTGCGCAGTGAGAGATCATTGCGCTTCATAAACTTAGAAATCCA
>NW_020187213.1:714820-716600 GCF_900000015.1 Plasmopara halstedii
CTAAACCCTAAACCCCTAAAACCCTAAACCCTAAATTACAACGAATTTTCAGTTTCGCAAACGGAAAAATCTAAGTTACGATCAACGTAAACTTCTTACAGATATCCGTAAAATAGATCTTTTAAATTCATGGCTACAGATAAAAACCTTGGTCCTGCTGTCATGCAAAATTGAACAATATATACGATGGTGCCTTACCCATCTAAAATCAAATGATGTCTATTCTTATACTACATCATTGCCGATATGCGGATTTCGTAGAATGGCAATAAATTGGCATTCTCGAGCAGCTAAATTATTCCCAGAGTTAATTCGTGATCTTAAAACTTTCACGTATAATCTGGAATCAACTGTGTCCGCTAGATTTTATGGCATGCCTAAAATTCATAAATCTCCAATGGGCCTCCGTCCTATCGTTTCCTCTATGAATTCGCCCTTTCACGAGTTTTCTAGATGGTGAGATTTTATGCTTCGACCATTTCTTAAAGGCTGTAAGCACATTCTGACTAGTTCTAAAGGTTTAATCAGTCAACTTAATTCTGTAGCTCTACCAGCCGGGTGTTTTTTTTGGTATCTTGGGATCCTCAAGCACTTTATACATCCTTACCAAGTGACACATGTTTATTAGCCATTTCCTGGTGGGTACGCGATAATAACTACCGATATATTATTCTCGATGGGTTAAAACTCCTCATGACACATAACTGGTTTGAATTTGGTGATTCATTTTGGTGCCAAACTCACGGTGCAGCGAGGGGGGGCCCTGTCGCTCCACCCTATGCAAACCTTTTTTAGCATATTATAAAATTAACGTAATATTTCCAATGTTTAAATCCGACTTAGTATTCTACACTCGGTAATTGACGATGTTTTTCATATATTCATCTAAGCCTTGGTATTTTCGTCGCTTTGCTGCGATGATGTATCGTACATTTCCCGGGGTCTCCTGGTCACCGACTAGCCGTATTCATGATATTGATATGACTACGCTGCCATTTACGTTTGATTTTCTAGATCTCACTCTCACAGATAACATCATTCAAACTCGAACATTTTCAAAAATCTTAAATTTATACTTATATCCCACACCGTCCAGCGCTCACCCGCCTGGGACTTTCTCGGGACTTATTACAGGTTTATTTAAGACTTATTAAAATCAAAATTCATGCCGCGATGACTTCTTACACATCATAAGATTATTGTATGCACGTCTACGCGTTCGTGGATTTTCAGCTCAGTTTCTTAAATTCACTTTGAAAACGCCTATGCTAAATGTAAATATTCGCATTCAGTTTCAAATATTAACAAGAAAATTTTACCGTTTGATGTTACTTATAATCCTAACGGTCCTCGAAGTTTAATACTAAAAATTTCTTTAAATTTTCGTCAGTTACGCCTGTTAACTTTACAAAAAAAATTAGGTCGGTTACTTATCTGTTATAAACGACCACCTAATCTTGGCAATATGCTTATACGAGCCAAAATTTCAAACGCTTTAAGCCCAACGCCAAGGAACTTTTTCATAAAGTGTGGGACTTTATAACGCATTTTCATTTGATTGTTTATCGTTATTATGATTATTTCAACAGCGCCAAGCGCTCTACCCTCGCAAGAAGTGACACATTCGATTGCTCGACGGCTAGGAGCCGCTCCGACAGAGCGCGATAACCCCGAAATGAGGCAGCTGGTGCACAACGTCTTTATGCCTCTTGTGCCGCGGTATGCAATCCCAGCATGATGCTCAGCGGGGCCCCGTTGCGACAGACCTCGTCCTCAAGAG
>NW_020187213.1:722125-722458 GCF_900000015.1 Plasmopara halstedii
AGCGGCGTCAGTAAGACGCGAGAGTGAACCAGCCCGTTTACGTAGAGCGACGTGTAGCCGGTAGACGAATGCACTGCATTGTTCAGTGCAAACCCTACGAGTGGCAACATGGCGCTCCAGCGCCTCGGCGTCTCAGCGCAGACACTGCGAAGAACGTCTTCGATGACGCGATCCACCCTTTCAGTTTGAATATCGGTCTGCGGATGACCCGCTGTCTACATATCCAACTTGGTGTCGAGCACCTTGAAGATAGTCGACCAAAATTTTCCTGTGATACGGGGGTCTCTATCAGAGACAATCGACACTGGGAGTCCGTGTTGACGGAAAACACGA
>NW_020187213.1:722537-722731 GCF_900000015.1 Plasmopara halstedii
TGAACAGCGTTGCTGTACCGGCTTCGTCGATGGTGTCTGCCAAATAAGTCATCTTGCTCAACCGGTCGAGAACACCAAGACACCCGTGTTTACCGCCGAATCTTTCAGCAGGCCGAATACAAAGTCCAAACTCATAGAGTGCCAGCACCCAGTGGGTACCGGTAAGCTGGCCAGCGGCGCAGCCGCATTTGGAG
>NW_020187213.1:722741-723448 GCF_900000015.1 Plasmopara halstedii
TTTAAAACCAGGTTCCCGACCTTAAAGCTTTCTACTTTACCTCTTCCTTTTTCATCCGCATATTGTTTCGGCAGGTCTTGGCTTTCAGCCATCGCATCGCGAACGTGTCGAAGGACATTCAGTCTGGTAGACAAGGAGTCATCGACTTTTGCGGATGGTGAGGCGGCTGACATCAGCTAGCCGTTCGGCTCATCCCCCCACCAAGTTCTGAGCCATGGGATGGCGGCGTCAGTGGGACGCAAGGGTGAACCAGCCCGGTCATGTAGAACGGCGTGTAGCCGGTTGACGAATGCACTACATTGTTCACGCAAACTCTACGAGTGGCCACATGGCGCTCCAGCGCCTCGGCGTCTCGGCGCAGACGCTGCGAAGAACGTCTTCAATGACGCGATCCACCCTTTCGGTTTGACCATCGGTCGTCGATGGTGTCTGGCACCGCCGCCAAATGAGCCATCTTGCTCAACCGGTCGACGAATACCACGACACCCGTGTTGCCCGCCAAAAGATTCAGCAGGCAACACGGGTGTCGTGGTATGTCGTACTGCCAGCACCTAGTGGGTACCGGTAAGCTGGCCAGCGGCGCGGCCGCATTTGGCGAGGGTTCCATCCGTTGACACTCTCACACGTGCGCACATAGGTGCTCGTCCAGTTATACAGCTTGGGCCACCAATAGTGGTGACTCACAGAGTTGTACGTTTTCTCACGAC
>NW_020187213.1:723458-724542 GCF_900000015.1 Plasmopara halstedii
CTTGCCTTCCGAATCTTTCGGCAGGCCAAACACAAAGTCCAAACACATGGACTGCCAGCATCCAGTGGGTACCGGTAAGCTGGCCAGCGGCGCAGCCGCATTTGGAGCGGATTTCACCCGTTGACACGCCTTATACGTGCGCACATAGGTGCTCGTCCATTTGTACAGCTTAGGCCACCAACAGTGGTGATTAAAGGAATTGTACGTTTTCTCACGACCGAGTGGCGTATCGTCAGCCTCATAGAGAATGCGGTAATTCAAATTCGTATCATGAGGAACTACAATTCGTGGTGTATCCGTGAATCGGCGCTATCATATAGCAAACCGTTATTCAACGAATATCGGTGCAATTCTGCACGCAATCTTGATGACAATTTCAAGTCCGAGTTTCCAAACTCCTTGCTCCCGAGAGCCCGTAGCAGCGCTACACACATCCATCACCCGCATACGCAGTGCGGATCAAATCCGTCACAGATGACGTTACAGTTGTAACATGAGCAAGCTCATAGTCTGGTCTGCGTGACAACGCATCAGTTGCTTTCCCGGCTTATACTTCACCTCGAAGTTATATTCCGCAAGGAAGGATAGCCATCTAACCATGAAGTTATATTCCGCAAAGAATGATAGCCATCTAGCCATTCTCTGCGAGAGGTGGGGCGACTGAGTCGCAGTGCGTAGTGACGCATGATTTGTAAAGATTAGAAACGGCTTGGAGCTGAGCAGGTGGGCCCTGAACTTGACAAATGCATACTTTTCGCAAGTAGCTCCTTGTCATGAACTGGGGAGTTCTTCTCTGCAGCATTAAGCTGTCGAGATTCGAACGCAATCACAAGATCTCGCTCCTTGATGTCTGCTTGCAGCAGTGCACAGCCGATGGCAAAGTCCGAAGCGTCACGGACGACGCTCAGGGTCTGGCAGCGCCAGTATTGGTGCATGCAGGAGGCTGGCTTTGAGCCCGTCAAAAGCCTCCTGATGTTCGGTGCTCCAACACCATTCCGTATCCTTTTTAAGGAGATTGGGTAATGGCCGCGCCATTTCTGCGTAATTTACGCTGTACTTGTGCAAGTAGTTGGCGAGACCAAGC
>NW_020187213.1:724552-724814 GCF_900000015.1 Plasmopara halstedii
ACCTAGACCTTAGCGGGATCCGCTCGAAGGCCACGCTTCCCAATGAAGCACCTTAAAACGAAAAATCTTCTCTACACCAAAGATGCACTTGTCTGCATTGGCGTACAGTTTGTTCGTGCGCATGCACTCAAGCACAGCTCTTAACTGGATGATGTGGTTCTCCTCATCCATCCTTTCGTGCTCCCCACGAATGTGAACAAAAATGTCGTCAAAGTATGTCTGTGCATACGCCCTGTGGGGCCCGAACAACTGCGTCACAAGA
>NW_020187213.1:725981-726238 GCF_900000015.1 Plasmopara halstedii
GAGACGTGCGCGTAGCACCAAGGTCTTTGACCTCCAATCATCCATGACTCATCGTGTTCCAACCATGCTATTCCTAGGATGAGCTCATACCTTGCATCCAAGTATAAGACTAGACAGCGTACCACGCTATCAAAGTCAAGAAACTTGACTCCGAGGTCCACAGGGAGCTTCGGATCTGTTACACATATCCCCATCGCTGGGCGAACAGTGACGATGTCACCCAACCGCGCTTTCAGCGCCTCAGCGTACAGCTGACT
>NW_020187213.1:726248-727493 GCF_900000015.1 Plasmopara halstedii
AAAGTCATTCTGGTTCCCTGGAACCGGCCAATCTACAATGGCCTTGACCTTAGCGGGATCCGCTCGAAGGCCACGCTTCCCAATGAAGCACCCTAAAAAGGGGATCTCCTCTGCGCCGAAGATGCACTTGTCTGCATAGGCGTACAGTTTGTTAGTCCGCATGCACTCGAGCACCGCTCTTAGCTGGACGATTTAGTTCTCCTCATCCGTCCTCCCGTGCTCCGCACGACTGTGAACGAAAATGTCGTCAAAGTATGTCTGTGCATACGCCCTGTGGGGCTTGAACAACTGCGTCACAAGACGATTAACATTGCTGGTGCATTTGACAGCCTTGGGACATCACCAGCCACTCCCAGAGCATACCGCTCGAAGTGCTTACCGCTGTCAGCGGATTGTCACTCGCTCTCATGACCAATTGGTAATATCCATTTACCAAATCGAGTGCACTGTACATCGTACATCCCACCATGTTGTTCTGAAGAACATCCTTTCTAGGAAGTAAGTAAATAATATAATATCTTTATATTTTTTGTTAATTGGCGTTTGTGCCGGAATGGTGGCAGCGTTGAGCTTGTAGTAAGCATGAACGATACGCCACTTACTGTTCGGCTTCCGAACACAAAACATGGGTGTCTAATGGGGAGACTTGCTCTCATGTACCATTTCTGCGTCATGCTTCGCACGGAAAAGGCGTCAATGACGTTGCACTGCTCCTTGGGCAGGGGCCTTTGGCGTGTTACGCAGTATTTGGTTTCCGAAACCAAGTCCATCTCATGACGCACACCTCGGTCCGATGGTAGGACCGAAGGCGGGTCTTTGAGGGCGACGTCTTGATATTCCTTTACCAAAGGATAGTACGGATCCCAGGGATTCCGTAGGATCGACGATTCACTTCGTCCGTTCAGCACTCTCTTGGTGTCCTTCAAGACAGCTTCATCCAGTAGCGTTGACGAGTTAATCTCCTCGTCCGGTCGTACAATGACCACTTCGGCCAAATCGCCTGCCTTCAAGGCACTGCCGACCGCTTCAAGGGACATCTCGTCTCGCTCAAGAAGAGCATCTACTGCAGGAATAGTCTCGAGGCGGGTGTCGCCATCTTCCTCCCCCGTCATACCGTTGACGAGGGTGTATAACTGTGCATTATCGTCTACTGTAGACACACCCAGGATCAGGGTCGACGCCTGGCGTCTTGCAGCCAGCATACGGCGACGCCGTTGCCTCTGTACAGAGGTTCTATGTCTCGGT
>NW_020187213.1:727503-740879 GCF_900000015.1 Plasmopara halstedii
ATACTAAACTATTTTTGAAGGAAGGATCCACAACTTCCAGACGCGAAATTCTGTAAAAAACTATTATCCAGCGGTATGCTGCCAATCACAATAAATCTGTCTGGTCAGTTCAATTCTTTCTCTGGGTAGCAAACCTTCATCGCTGTTTTGCTTTAGGAAGAGTTCATTGAGTTTTGACGTGCGTTCTTTAGGGATTTTTTTTTTCAAATAGCCATTTACAATCAACCCAACGTCAAGCGTAGCATCAGCCCTGATCTAGAATCAATCACCGGTGGAACAATATTACGATGCTACACCTCTTTGCATTTATTTTACACAGCTTGTCGTTAGAATTGGTCACATCCACAAAGAGCGGCATCTTCGTAGGAACGCCACGAACTATTGGCTTTCGGCGTGAGCCGATAGCTAGTATAAGAAACAATTTCTTTAATCAATTCGTGATACTGAACTCTGTCCGTGACAAAAGTATGGGCATTCAAGACTAGACAAGGTTTAGTAGCCACGGCATAGCTCCGAATAGTGCGCTTGATGAACCGTCGGAAAGTACGCGTTAGATAGAGCTCGAGCTAGATGAGATACTTTATAAAGGGGTGGATATGGCGCGCTAACTCATTATACAAACATTCAACGTGTATGCAAAAAGGGCACTTCAATGACCAGTAGGCTTCGCTTAAGCTACCATTAAAGCATCAGCCACAGATTGAGGCTTATTTATCACGACAGCCACAATCCTCATACCTTCGGAAACCCTGCGATTGAAAGGGATCATCTTCAAATATTACACTTAATTTTTGATCTCAGGCTTTTTGCTCACCACAGAAAGTTTTCATTAAAGTTAATGGTTTACCCACAGAAATTTTTCATCAAAGTTAAATTTTTATTCACAGAAATTTTCTCGTACCCTAGATTCCAACTGGGTAAGCTATAAATGAAAACCTATAAACTGTAAAACTTCACTGTATTTCAATCGTATTTGCTTCATTCCTTGAGAAAAAATGATATGGACTTTAAATGTATCGAGTCGTGCCCATACGACCTCGTCCTTCTCATATAACTGAGCAAAAGTGCTGGGTGTGCTTCAAGTAGTAATTGTTGAATACTTCCTCGTGTTCCTCATTCTGTACCAAACTTTTATCATCGTCTTCCAGAATTTAGTACTGGAAGATACATTTTTTGCAGTCTAAAATGCAAACTCAATAAACTTCTTTCTGTGTTCTCAAACCTACAAATTTCATCTCTTATGACTTTTTTTCTCCAATTACAACATAGAAAGCGGTTCTTTATGCGCTTTCTTCCCGAAAGCTGAGAAAGAGTCAGAATACATTCAGTGAGTATGACATCAAGAGCATAGTAACAACAAGGATGTTCAAGCTCTAGTGGGCAGTTTATTTATGATGAACCCACGCAATATGCAAATCGCAAGAGAAGAGCCAACCGAATTTTTTGCAGGTAGACAGGTAGGTTGGTAAAGTGCATTTGAAGAAAAATCATGTAAACCGCTCTTCTCCTGGAAGTTCTTAGCATTTGTCCTGAAATTTTGTAATTTACTAGAAACAGTAAGTACTTTTCCAGCTATGCGGAGAAAAGTATCTTAAAGTGCAAGTGCCAAAAGGTGATTTGAAGCAACTATTACTAACAAGATGAGTGCAGCCAAAAGGAAAGAGCGAGACTTGAAGCTGTGAGCTGCCAACACTCATATTACTTGAGAGCAACCTTTTTGACCTGTTTTTCTGCGCCCGTCGTATCAGGTTTTAAACATACTGATAATTTTTGTTTGCATATCATTACACCTTTTTAAAGATGGAGGTAAAAACGTACGCCCTACGACTAGGAAAAACACTTATGTGGACTGTAGAATGCGAATTATCATGGTCGAATGTTTAGCCAAAGGGTTGCCACCCTTTTGCTCGCTTCCCACATTGGTATATGGGCTGTCATTTTTTTTGATAATTTTGCTGCATTTTTCTATTCATCAGAGGAACAAATTTATCCAGTTCGGCCTGCGCATAAATTCATCTTTTGTCAAGATCACGTTGATGCGATAAAAAAGGCGGTACGATATGCCATGCTGAAAGCCTATAAAAAAACTGCCCAGAGTCTGTGATGAGCAAGTAGATACTCCAGATGCACAAAGTTCACAGATCTTGGGTTACTGTTGCCAGTTTCATTAGCTGAATGGGACTGGATAAGGCAGCGCTATCCACTACGAGCGGTCCGCAATTTCGTTTTTTTCTTACAAACTTGTCTATAGGTCTCTTAGACACGAAATGGAAACATGGTGCATTCTAGTTAACGGGGATGGCGACGAGATGCCATGTAACACGGTTACACCAGAACATGTTTATCTGTTGCAGCCTAAAGCAGCAACAAAATTCCAGGCTGTCAAACGGTTTGATGAGTTTTGTGGTTGTGTATCCTCTAATTCAGATCGCCAATTTTTTATCCTTCTTTAAGACACCTAAAGCAACTGCTTACCCTTGGTTCTTGAAGGGCTTTGTTCTGATGATGTCTCGGTTGTAGAAAAGGAGTCTTATAGTATTTCAAGTATTTGCTTTTTTTCAGCGGCTACGTTGGCACATGGAGGGTCACCAAGAAGGGAGAATGATCGACATTGCTCAGACCAAAAATGGAATAATTACAACCTGGCCAAAACATTAACACTTGCACTACGGCAGAAATCGATACCTCAAAAGCGAGTGGTATCTACAAATGTGGTTAAGGACGCGACAGTTATTTTGATTGGGAGGTTGTGCACGACAAGGCGACACATTCTTGGTGTTAATGCTAAATCCTAGCTTCACAATCGGGCGGACTTCATGCGTTTGCTTGGAAGCATCTGGGTAACATGTCCAGATTGGAAAGGAAGCCACATATTTTTTCAGGCTTGAATTGAAAATCTTCAAACCGCTGAATGCGCGACCTTAAAATGCGCAATTGAGCTTCGGCAGTCAAACAAGCAAGAATACCAGTTAAGTATTGGTGAGGCTTGTTTGAGTAATTCTTTCAAATGAATACTAGCCTCAAGTTTTGTTTTGCTCGTAAGATTGAATTTTTATATACCGCATTCATTGTGTAACTGATGTTCATAATGTAACATCTACGAAGATCTCAGCATTCATGACGCTGTATTTGGAATCTTTCCTCAGACTGTTCACCATAACACACAAACAGTTGGATGATGTCGCTTCTTCCCCATATGCATCGTGCGACAAGCAAAAATCTGGTCTACATAATTTTTGATGATGAAGCCTCGACGTGAGGTCGAAGTATGCCCGACTTTTGCCTCATGAATATTTCCAAAAGTCTGATGTCATAGCATCCGATAGATGTTAAGGGATTAGCGTTTGACAAAAAAGCCCTCAAAAGGTGACTTAAGCGCGAAGAAACAGAAACAATCCTATAACACCCCTTACTCATTTTTCATATACATACGACATAATGCGCAAGCTATCTAAGTTGTAGTATCTGTGCATGAGCTTAATGGTTTCATGATAGTGCTGCAATGTTGATATATTTAGCTCAGATATTGTGAGGACTCCGCCTGACAGTAATTCCGTGACAAAGCCCTAAAAGTAGTGTAAAACATGATCTGAAGCCTTGTACCGTATATTTGCGTGGCTTGAATGTCAAAATCAAGCACTTAGTTACAAGATAATTACTGTGCTACAGGCTTCTGTCTTTAATTCATTTTGTTCGTACATATCAGACTCGCTTAGAAAAAACGCTTCAGTAAGGGGAAACTTTAACGCGAAACAAGAAGAAAAACTGCTCGTCGCCTCATCGCGCTTGGGAAGGCACGACATTTGTCCAACAACTCAGCGGCATCCGTTGATGTTGTTGTCTGTAGTATTAATTGGACTGACTTGAACACTGGTAAATTCTAATGATAGCCATCATAATACAAACTGAACAAAATCAATACATACAAACAGCATCTTACATGTGAAAACAGACCGCGCGACATATGTTTTGCACACATTGCTGCTAAGCGTTAGAGCTAGTCAGGTTGGGTGTCAAAATGAAGTCACAAATACTCAGACAAAATATACAAAACGTTTTGAGAGCCAGTGCAGCCAGATGGAGTAGAGGATAGTGACAGGTGCTCAATCAGCTTTCTTGCACAATCATTTGCCTTATCCCGATACCTGGACTGTGCTTTTCCCTTCTGATTGGTATGTATCTACCGTATCTGCTAGATGTGACAGGTGGGTATTTGAGATATCAAAACTACTTATTCTAAAACAAAAGTAGTTTTCTGTGAGGCCAAAGTCTGTGCTTAATATATGCTGCCACAAGATATTTTAGCTCGTTTCATGATGATTTTCACGACCAACGATCGTATATCCCGCAAAGTCGTAAGGATAGACATGACCGATATAGACATCTCGCTGGCGAATAAACAACATTACGTACGTGCCAATATAACTTTTACGCCACAGATGTTCTTTTAAATTTCTATAAAATAGCCGGAATTTGTAATCGGATTAGACAATCAAAGCGGTTCTCACTATTCATTAATTGGCTTTTCTGTTTGAAACCGCCGACTGATCAAGCTCCAATTTTGGCCATGAACAATAATCACCAGCACGTCATGATCGGTATACAAACCAACAATATGGCAACGGGACAAGATTTCCACTAGCACACGATTTAGCAGGTGCTCAAGATTTGCGAAAAAGTTTTAAGTTTCATTGTATTAAATCTTGAAGATACCACATAAGGTGTGTGGACAGAGTCACGGCAGTGTAAAAAGAAAGCCTTAAAGGCTTTGCTTGTGGGCCGTACCTTTGAATGCAGGAAAATGCAGACTTAGCTCGGCACTTTACCAACGCACCTTTGCGGCTGTAATGTGAAGCAGACTTGCGGACCTTATTTTTTGAAGTGCTGACACTGTACAGTTTACTGTACAATTGGATGTTCTTTCTGAACTCTGTTGAGTACATTATAAAATGATTTTTTGAGGGCTTAAATCGTCATCTCGGCAATTGCTGAATCACTGAGAAAAATGCACAAACTAGAGACATACAAATACTAGCATTGTGACGTGGACAATAGCTTGAGGGAACAGCAAAATTCGCTCTGTAAGGTTATTTATTCTCTTTTATTTACAAGTGTTTCTTCTGGGTGATAAAGTTACATTCCGCTTGAGCTGCTTGTAAAATCTCCCAATAGATTTGTGTGGTCGCCTTTTTTTGCTGCACTATCTCGAAATTCGCATTTAGTACGACCGATTCCAATTCCCCCACATCCAGTGTAGATCGACGCGCGTCGGCACTCTTCGTTTCCTTTTGCTGCCCTTGTGCTTCCGTCGCCGTTGGGCTTTTGTCCATTGCCTCTGATTTGGTGACGATTAGTTTCATTGTAGCGAGTGAAGAGAGTAGCAAAAATCCACATGACCACTCGCACACAAGACACAACACCGTCCAAGGGTGAGACGTCTTTACTCTCAAGCCAGCTGACACCTGATCAAGGTAGCAATACACCCTTGCGTACGGTTGCAGAAGACAGTAAGAAGATAGAACAGGTATCAGGATCCCCATCTACTACTGAGCAACGCTGCGTCCTCTGTGGATTGGAAACCAGCACACCCATCCGCTTGGTACGCTGCAAGAACTGCAGTAACCATTACCATGCACATTGTGCTAACCTTTCGCTTCCACCTCAAGATGGGAATCTTTTTTGTCGTCATTCATGTTATGCAACATATGCCAAGAAACAGCAGACCAAAGGTCCTGTCTTTCGAAGTGGCGACTTTCCTCTACTGGCGACACAGATACAAAGTGTTCTGCAGGAAAAGTCCGATCGATTGCAACTACGACGACAGTATCCTATACAAAAAGTTATGAGCTCTTCTGGACGTGGCCGCGGACGTGGAAGAGGGAAAGGTCGTGGTCGAGGAAGAGGTCGAGGTCGAGGACGAGCAATAGGAATCAAGCGGATGATGCAAGAAGACTCTGCGGATGAAGACAGTATTGGCCAGCTTCGCTCAACACCGACTAATGGAAAGCAGGTTGACAGCAGCACAGAATCCAATGACATCAATTCTTATCCATCTCAAAACTCAACGTATCCTGTGGACAATGATCAGATGACACCGCGCGGCAGTGCGAATACAAGTAATAGCTCGCGTCTTAAACCTGAGGAGCACATCCCCCCGTCATCAACAACATCCCCTGCTGCTCGCTGGCCGTTGCGAGGTTTCGATGGAGAGCAAGGTAGTCACTTTCGCATGGCACCTCAATCAAACCTACCACCGTCTTCAACGATGCAAATGGCACGTCAAGGTCACGTCGAGTATTCTGGACCTCCAGCTTCCAACCAATTCAGTAACGATAATTCTCGTCCTCGTCACGAGTTTTCGTCACCTCACTTTCCGATCGCAAACACGCACCAAACACAGGAAATTTCTCGCTCCGGTCTGATGACGCAACAATTTCACGGAAGTCGTCCGATGGGCCATGTACCGCTTGCACAAAGTAATCAGCGAATGACATCAAGTATGCACTTACCGCAGCAAAAAGGCCAGCCATTACTCCAACGTGAATTTGGTACTCCATATCGTAGTGAAGCAGCTGATTTGGCATTATCGTCAGGCTCTTATAATTTAAATTCAAGAAATCGCGTGGTACAAAATTTTAAGAGTGCAAGTGATGGAATTCAAAGCCAAGTTGCATCCCAGCCTCCTTCACAACTTCCTCTTCGCCGCCATGCACCTAATATTCCGTGGCGTAACCCATCGACGTTTCCAGCAGAGATTTACGAGCGATTCCGCTGCCACTCGGATGATGCAAATCATGTGTTTCGGATCGATCTTTCGCCGGTGTTTATAGAAAAGACTATCAAGCTGTACCAAGGAGAAATTGACTTTTTTTTTCGATGCTTCGAGTCACCAGATGTAAGCTTGGTGGTTAAAGGTATGGGAAGCGAGTTAAATCAGTATATTTGGGCTTGGCCGTTTATTCTCGAGTGCTGCGGGAATGATACGCACTTTGCTTTCGACCACTTTCAATTTAGGCGAAATAGTGAGACGGATATACCGGAGCTGGCTTTTGTCGGAAAATTGCAGTTGTCCATGGCCTCTTTTAACTCGTATCTGGAGAAGTATTTATCAAATGTACCCGGAAAGGACGTTGTGGTACTGGAGGACCATGTCACGAAAAAGACGATTACAATTGTGGCCTCCGACAATATTATTGCTCTGAATAATTTGGTTTTGGCTAAGTATTGCGCACAGGCATGTTATTTATCCACGTGTGAAAACGGCTGCATCTGATCATGTTGTGCTTTTTACAGCTTTATAACGACCTCATCAAGGGTTTTCAATGGGATGTTTTCGCTGGTGGCATCCACTGCTTGTTGCAATATCTGCCTCAGAGTAGCTGGCATGACAAATTTTCAAGTCCACGACTACATTTCAACTTTCCTGGGGCGCGGGGCTCATTAGCTGATCCTGGCAACGGTACCACTGATACTGCATATCAGGTTTGTACCGCAAGAGGGCATTGAAGATTCGTTTTGTGCAATAACAGTGTTTTCGGTGATGTGTAGGTGCTTGTAGGATCTCTGGAGCTAGTCATTTTTGAGCGTTTTGAGCCGCAATTCAGAGCCGATTTCGACATTATCTTACACAGATCAGGATACGATGCATCAAGAAAAACTATGCTTTTGGATGCCCATCTTCGTGCTCTAAGGTATGATTACGACACGCTCATTCTTCAGATGCTCATGACTTGTATCTGATTGTTGTGAGCATCCATTACAGATCAGCAGGCTTTGCATTTTCAACTGTGCTATTACAAGAAGGAGAATTTGTTCATGTCAACAAGGTGCGTTTAAAGCGTCTTTTGGATGAAAAATTTGCCCTAATATCACGCGCTGGTTTACGTTTGGTCGTTCAGGGCCGTCAACATTTCTGGCGTGTCGTCGAGAAAGATAGCACCAATAGATCGGTCAATGCCCCGTGTGTCTTTCTTTCGTGGGAGTGGGTGTATCAGGGTGTTTCCCAACGCGGTATTTCTACAGAGTGCTGGGTATGATTTGAAATTTTTCTTGTTTACCGTAGTCGTCAATCCCTCCTGATCTTTTTGGTCTAAATGTTTTTAAGTTTGCCATGAAGAACGCGAGTATGTGTCCCGATGGATGGGTATTTGACCCACGCCGTGCGATTGTGGAAGCTGCCAAGGTGCGCAGCTTCTTTCATGTCTGTTATCAAGTAGTGACAGGATCGGTTTGTGTTTGGCATTGACGCAGTGTGGAGTAGCAATCGTGCGCACTGGACAATTCTTACGCTCTGCGCTGACGTCGGGACGTTCACGCACCTCCCAGCTGCTATCGTTTGCTACATCGCCAGCACCTATTGATCGTGGAGTTGTAGCGCAGCGCCAAGCTCAGATGGTTCTTTTTCTGGAATCGATACTACCATGTCTCGACGCGATTGTCGAAGAGGCCTATGAATTGGGTTTATCAAGCACAGATGATAGCGAAGAGTTCCGCAATGTGTTCGACGATGAAGGCATGTGGCGCACAGTAGACGCTGATTTGCATGATCCACCCACGGACACGTCTGAAAACTATGTGTGCGGTATCTGCCAACGAGAGATCACCAACTTATACAAGCAATGCCTTGGCTGTACAGTTTACTCTCGTCGATGCCGACCTAACATGGCGTATCCCATTTTTCGTATATGCCTTCGATGTCACTCACAGCCGGAACAACACCATTTTAAGCCACGTGCCATCGCTACATATTACGACAAAATATTGAGTTCAGAGGGTCACACAGGTATTCTGCCGTCCACGCGCCGGTATCAGTCTGTGCGCAGCTATTTTAAATGTCGATGTGTACCGTCGCTTCGCTGTGCTCATTGTGGGGGGTGCGAATCCTGCAGCTGCCTGTGTCACACGCTGTTCCAAACTCGGTATCGCTTTACTGCTCCTGGTAAGTCATTTTATGCGATTGTATCATTCGAATGTAATTATTCATGTTTGGAACTCTAAATTCTCAGCAAATTTGGAAAGGTTGCGAGCTGATGTGGACGCTGTCGTCAAATACCATCAGCAGCAACTGCTACAGCATCAACAGCGCTAGTGTAAAAAGACTTGATACTGTTCAATACACCTTTGCCAACTCAAGTCGGTATTTGTGCAGAGTGGAGTGGCTTTATAGAATCAGAATAGGTATATCTTGAAAAGTAACAGTAAAGTGAAGATATTAGTCCATTATTACGGTCTTGTGCTAAAATATGGTGAATTGATCGGTCAGGAGTTAATTGCTCAACCTTTTGCAATGTGTCAAGCGAACACTTTTGACGACACGTTTAAGGCATTTCAGCGGCAAATTGTTAGCGTAGCAGAAACAAAACATGTCGAATTGCTATCAAAAGTGATGCGACATGTTAGACAGCCTTATTATAAAAGCTCGGAAGATAGAATTAGCTTTTTATGTGTATGTAAGATTGTTGAACGATGAAGTGTAGAATATCTTGTTCGATTTTCGTATCTTTGTTTCAGTATCATCTTCTTAACGGGGTGCAATAAAAACGCAACAAAACTAGGATAGAAGTGCGCAACAGTAAAATTAATACGAAACAGACAGACAATACAGCAACCATAAGAGTCAATAAATGTAATACTAAAATTTGCCGAGCTCCTTAACTTCCTCATTTATCTACATAGCGTATTACTTAAGTGAGGAAGCCTTGCATACCCTGATAGTTTATTAACGGTTGATTCTTGCATCAGCTGCTACCGATTAATTGTGTATGATAACAGCTCTCTTTGTGAAGCTATTGGAATTAAGTATCGATGTGAAACTCGTTAAAAATCTCTTGTCACAAATGCCGGTTATGGGACTAGATGTATATTGCCGCCCACGTAAATATTGGATCGTTTTGCTGACGGTCTGTTGTTAGAAGTGTCGCTTCATGCCTTGCTTCATTCCTTTCTACGAGCGCGCGAAACTTGGTTATGCATTCAAGAACGCAACGACCATTAATCCTGTACAGCACATCTTGCTCGCTTCATTCGATTTTGTGGCATCATGAAGGGTTTTGTAGTTGATGCATAACGGATTTTTTTACTTACAGTTATAAATCATCAAATCGTAAAGTGTGTTTAAATATCCCAACGCAACGCAAGTGGGTAGTAGCTCTATCAGACCTCCATATACGATCATTTGACGGCAGATTTACGCTTTTCGTTACGAGAGCCGTGTTATTCCAACTTTTCAGCAGGCATCCCGTAAGTCATATGATAAAAATCAAATCATGTCCGAATCGCGCTGAGGTTGTTATCTTGCTATTCGCATTGACTTCGAAGCTATCAAGGTTGCCGACTTGTTAGACTTGTTGTACCTAAATGTTTGCCTTGCACTAGTCATTGAAATGACTCAATTGCAGCGATAGCCAGCGCCCGAACGCGGTCCAATTTAAAAATGTTCATGTATGCGTTCGTTATTCTGCCTTAAATGGAGTCGATGACCAAAATTTCGCCTCAATCGCTCATACCTAACTCCAAAACTTGAAAGTAGATCATCGTGAGCGCCTTCACCACACTTATCGCGTGCATTATCCAATCAGCAGAGAATTCACAAAAAAGGAATTTCAATCTTCTTGCCAGTGGATTCGAATCGATTATGGATCTTTTAAGTCATTCCACTGATCATACATACATGATCATGAGTGATAAAGTGAAAGTATATATATGCTGTCTACGATGTATGCTGTATTAATTTTGCTCTCAGGCATGTAAACGTCAAACCGGTTCTTATGCAGTTGTAAAAAAGGGGCCCAGCTGAAAAATCGTATATTTCCCAGCTCCAAATCTCACGTCAGTGAAAGAATTAATTCCGAAAAACACAACAAACCATCTAGCAAAATGATAAGGACTTTTGATGCATGACACGCATTTAGCGACATGGAATGCGACGTAAAGGTTTTTAAGAATGAATGCTCTCACTATTACTGTCGTGTTGAATAATTCTAATGTTCATTGGGCGTGGCGTTCGAGCCGTTCTCTTTGCGATTGCTAGCGCGTTTCGTGTCGACAAAGCTTTGGCGCTGTGCGAGGCGCACAACAACCCCACTGCACTTGGTTGCACTAATTCAGTATTCGACAACCGAGTCTTAATAAGGTTGTAGGATAAAAAAAAGCTGTTTGACTATCTGTCCTGAGGACGACTAGACACGCTTATTATGATGCTTATTTAAGTGGGTCGCGAGGGGATACCTTAACTGACTACCTAAGGATCGTATACGTTAACCGCTCCCCTTGAGGCGCTAGCTAAATGAAAGTGCACGGGTGAGACACAACCATGAATTTAAACAGGCGTTGGTGAGAGCGTAACAGCCTCTTTTTTGACGTCACACCCGTTCGAAGATTCTCCATACGATAGTACCTTCCCTCTCCCCTCAAGCTGGAAGTGAAAGGAAGAGATATACTCGCTACGCTACCGAGCAGCGCCATGGTACCCGCAGAGGTTATATCTGCGGCAATACCAATAATTTGCACTCCTTCTCTCTGTTTATTGAAATATAGGAAGCGTTAAGATCAAATACACGGTAGACTGGCAAACGCTTGGTGGGAAATGGTCGATTTCCAGTAGGAGCAGAGTTGCCCACTGGGAATGAGCTGACGTGATTGTTCTTTGCAGCAGTTGAGAGCAATAGATTCCCCGAATAAAGCTGCACTCCCTAATTATATAGCTCAGAGTTGTTGGCTGTCTAGGAGCGCCGCACACTTACGTCCGAAACGTGATGCTTGGAATAGCAGGCAATGTGGAAAGGCTTTAAAATTGCCAAAAATGGAAACGGATACGATATCCGTGGGCCTTGTGAAGGGTACCCTGGACAAGAGTCGAAGGATTTTTGAACCTTTTTGCAAATGTTGAAGATTTTGGCAGCGTGGAATATTGTCTGTCCTTAGACCTATTTATAATTGCACTCTCTTCCTCCTGAACGCAATCATTCACGGATCGAGCAAAAGTTTGTGCGAGACACCTTTGTCATTCTGTACTGATGATCTATTTATCCGTATCAACTAGAAAAAATAGCGCTTTTTGGCGCGAACATGAAGCTAAATTAGATTTGGTTCAGGTCATTGGTTGTTTAAAATAACTAACAATAACTTTCTGAGTGCGTTGAGCAAAGTTTGGAAGGCACAAGCGGCAAGTAGCTGCTGTCTCGGATATGACGATTTTCATAAAAAATTATCTTTGGTGAGATAATTTTTTATGAAAATCAAGTAGATCGCAGCTGTACACTGAGGTCTCCAAAGAAATTAATTAGTAGTAGGATGTATTCAAGCAACAACGTGTCGTAATCTTCTAAGCAAGATCCCTTCCCGGTGAGAATAGGCATATGCAAGCCGCAACTATAAGAACCACACCCTAAAGATTTAAAAATGATCCATTTTTGGTGCCATATTACGGTACTTACTAAAGTGTGGCGCACCAGCCGTGCAGAATACTAAAGATGCATGAATATATGGCGAGAAAGTTTAAGTTTTGACGATGAAGCGACCATGGTAGTCCTAGGGGCAAGATGTTTCTCCCGCATCCCAGGCTATTTCATTGAGCCCAAATGCTATCATTAGAGATGTTTGCATTGGACTCCAAACCGGCAAAATACCTATTTGGTACGCTTTGTTGTAACGGTAGGAATGAGCTCATCATCCGTTGTGGATAAGTCTGTCGTTGAGGATACTTGTAAATGTCTTAGTGTGAGGAATTGAAACATTATCCCCACGATTCGATTTTTTAGTTTTTGCTAGATGATCGACTTGATGTGATGCGGAGAATTTCACTGAGCAGGAAGTCCCCAAATTGAGGAGTGTTTCATATATTCGACCTAGTTTTTGAAATTGACCTGGCTGCCGACAAATCGCGTCATACGTCAATGAACCTCAAGATAGTAAAGTATACGATTCCTTTTGTGCAAAGAACAAATTAGCAAGAAAATTTCCATTCAAAGCCGACATTCTGTTCCAGAAGGATATCGGTAACCGTCGAGCCGCGCATGCTTCGAAAAGGCCAATTGTACCCACTATTCCGGCGCAATCAGCGATTCTTTAAGAGGAATAGCTGATACAAAGCATAGTCGTTTGCACGTTGTTCGTTGCTCTTGAACAAGCTGATGATCATCAGCTAATTATTAGAAATAATGATGTATATGTCAATGTGGTGGATACTCTGAGAGCGTTGCTCTAAAAATAGCTGGCAATGCTTTGGGCTTTGGGGATTGTCAAACGCGCCAGAGATTCTTAGTAGGGATGGGGACGTTAAGGGACGGGAAGTTCCCGTAAAAAAAATTTGATCCCATCGTTACGTTAAGTTTACGTTAAGGACGTTAACTTTGGAACATCTGTATTATGTGAGCCAC
>NW_020187213.1:740889-778338 GCF_900000015.1 Plasmopara halstedii
TACCCAAGGCTAATTAACTCTTCCGTTTGAATCCAAAACTGAATGTATTTAATTTTTACCGCGGCAAAGCCGCCTAATTTTAAAAGCATAGATTTACCTAAATATGTATAGTAACATCTTAATACATGTATAATTACTGGCTATCCAGCCCTGTACCGTATTCGTTTGGGTGTGGTCATACCATGCCCATCTGGTGTGACACATACTCCTGTTACCAACCCCGTTACACACCCCGTGCAGAAGAAGATGGGCTGTACCCGCGGGCGCCACGGGACCATCTATGCTGGGTGTTTTTTGTGTCATAGACCAGCTCTCATTGAGCGGAAAATGTTCAAAGATGCTCTCAAGGACGAAACAGTGTCGCAGATACGCGAGCCTCGTATGAGGCGACAATTAAATGTGAATTGTGGGTTTTCACAATTTTGATTGGGGAGAGTGTAACGGGGTTACGTACGAAAGGGTTACACGAAATGGTACAACCGTACAAAGGTGTGGATTACACAAGTTGTTGTAATCACACAATGGTGTGGTACACCGTAACGAGAAACCACTACATTGCAAGACTCCCAGTAGTGATGCATATGAATTGGGTTTTATTATATTAATTAGGAAAATCTAAGGTTATATATAGATTCTGCTGCAAATAAAACAATTAAATACTGTTTTCATTTTGAACGTCTTTGCCTTGGTTCAGTTTTTTTAGTACGCTTGGAGATAGCAGATTGCGATCCGCTACGCTCGTACTAATTTTTGTACAATACGTAAGGTCGGTGATCCAGCTGTGACAATGTTTATTTTATAGAATACAAGCAGAAAAAATCAAATACTCGAATTTTTTTAAATCTGACAAATTTCCGCTAAAATAAGGACGACACTATTTTCATCTAAAAAATTCTTTTTAAGTGAAGAGCCAGGTTGATGCGATAGGCTCGTAATACAAAGCTCATTCTGACTTTGTGGCTGCTTATATATGTGTCTTGGTCAGTAACAATTGCACTTAAGAAGCTTAAGTAATCTACTTTATCTACTACAACTAATTCAAATCTTTGTTTAAAGTTAGACCGTACTTACTCCATAAGGGTTACGATCCCGAAATAGATTTTGTACCCTTACTCAATTAGGGGTACACCGCTAAAGCACTGGATGGAATTATGATGCGGTGGTTTATCCTCAGAGAAGAGGGGCGGCACTTTAAAGGGCTGAGCGACACTTTTCCGCACGAGAGACGGGAAGAGACAAGGGTGCGACGACCTTCACTCTTACTTTTTCCCTTCCATTCCCCCTCGGGCCTGCCATGACAACGCCCGAGTCTGCGCTCTATTGCGTGTGCCGACAGAGTGATGGCGCTGGCATCATGATTGAATGCAGTCGCGGCTCTGGCGGTTGCAACGGTTGGGTCCATCCAAACTGTTGTGGTCTAATTCTAACACAAGTGGAGCTAGAGGCACTCGATGCCTATATTTGTCCACTCTGTGAGAAGCCTGACGACGACTTTAGCACAATGAAAGCGTGTAACACAAGTCTTGCTAACCACCAAGCCATGCGTGAGCGCAAACGTAAGCTTCAACCCTCAAAGCCGGTGAAAATGCCATGGATCTGTGCATCTTGTGAGCATCCAAACCGAGACCGACGGACACGTGAATGTGAGGCGTGCCACGTCCGTCGCATCATACGTCGAAAACCAAAAGTAGGGAAAGATGGCAACAAGTCGCGGCAGCATCAGGATGAATGTCGACAGAGTAAACGCTCAGTGAATCAAAAGCGAAAGTCGTACCATGTCCCGAATTCAGACGATGACATGACAAGTTCGGATACTGATAAGAAGAAACGACGAAAGAAACAGAGTAATGACGACTCGGAGGCATCAGATGAAGCCGAGCTAGAAGTCGATACAACAAAGCTTAAATATGAGGCTACGACTGATGAAGAAGGAAATGGGACGCAGATGGTCATTGACAAGATCATGGGCGTTCGAACTCGAGAATGCGTTGAGCCAGTATCTGTACCACGAAAAGAATCGGCTAGTGCCACTTTATTTGCCAATCGACCAGCTAAGTCAATGATCAACGAGTATTTGATTAAGTGGAAGGGATTTGCTTACATGCACGCATCGTGGGAGACCAAGCAAGTGCTATTGGATCTTGATCCATTGACTAACAAGCAAAAACTTAAACGGTTTCATGAAAAAGAACACCAAAGACTACAGTTTCCACATCGTCAAAACGATTTGGACCAAGAATCTCTTGCGGTTGATGAACTTGAGTACTTTAATCCGGAATATCTCGAGATTCATCGGATTATTGCTCACCGTCAAGATGTACCACTGCCTCCAGATCCGAATTTTCCAGATGCTCCCGAAGATGATGGTGTGCGATACTATATCAAGTGGCGCGTTTTGTCATACACGGAAGCCACATGGGAGCGTGCGTGTGATATAAAAGATGACGTGGCACTTGGGAAGTACAAGGCATCCATTATTGTGCCAGACGAAGATGTCTGGAAGCCGCGACCGCGACCAAGTATTCGTGACTACCGCAAATTGGACGAATCGCCACGATTTGGAGAAGATCAGTCGCTTTCGCTGCGTGCGTATCAACTCGAAGGATTGAATTGGCTGCTTTGGAACTGGTACAATGAACGACCGAGTATCTTAGCTGATGAAATGGGATTGGGAAAGACAATTCAAACATTGTCATTCTTGAATTTACTACGAGATGATCCGAAGATCAAAATTCGTGGCCCTTTTTTGATTGTCGCGCCTTTGTCGTTAATTGTGCAGTGGCAAAATGAATGCGAAACGTGGACAACGATGAATTGTGTTGTATATCACGGCAACAGCGCATCACGTGAAATCATTCGGGACTTTGAATTTAATTATTTGGATGCAAATCTCCGTCCGGACAAGAAAAAAATGTATCGTTTCAATATCCTTGTGACAACGTATGAAGTGGCAATCAAGGATATTGCTGTGCTCTCGAAGATTCATTGGCGTTGTCTTGTAGTAGATGAAGCGCATCGATTGAAAAATCAATCGTCTCGGCTCGTTGAGCAGATGCGGCTGTTACGGCGTGATCACTGTGTACTTCTCACGGGAACTCCTCTTCAAAATAAGACGGAAGAATTGTGGGCACTATTAAATTTCCTAGATGCGCGATCGTTCCCCAGTGTCTCAGATTTTCTTCAAAAATTTGGCGATTTACACGAGGCTCAGCAAGTGGCTGATCTACACAAGATGCTGAAGCCATATCTATTACGTCGTGTGAAAGAAGACGTAGAGAAATCGTTACCACCGAAGGAAGAGACAATTGTCGAAGTGGAACTTACGCCTGTTCAGAAGCAATGGTACCGTGCGATTTATGAAAAGAATACAGCCTTTTTGACCCGTGGTGGAAACCCACGCAACGTACCGAATCTTATGAATGTTATGATGGAACTACGTAAGTGTTGCAACCATCCGTACTTAAATAATGGAGTGGAGGAGATTCTGAACGATGGATTGACGACGGATGCTCAACGTCACGACATGATGGTCAAGTGTTGCGGAAAGATGGTGCTGATTGACAAGCTTTTGCCTCGTTTGTACACTGGAGGACACAAGGTTTTGATTTTTAGTCAAATGGTTCGCGTGCTGGACATTATCGAAGACTATCTCCGCTATTGTGGTCACCTCTACGAGCGTTTGGATGGCAATATTCGTGGAAACGATCGTCAAGCTGCTGTAGACCGCTTTGTCAAGCCCGAATACAAGCGTTTTGTGATGTTGTTGTCGACTAAAGCAGGGGGCTTGGGTCTAAATTTAACAGCTGCAGACACTGTGATCATATTTGACAGTGACTGGAACCCTCAGAATGATCTACAAGCGCAAGCTCGTGCGCATCGTATTGGCCAGACGCATTCTGTCAAGATTTACCGTCTGATCACTCGCAAGACTTATGAGATGCACATGTTCCATAAGGCTTCACTGAAGCTTGGACTGGACAAGGCTGTTCTTACGCATATGCGTCGTGAGAATGAGGAAGAAGGTGGCAAGAAACGCAACAAAAGCTCGAAGGCACAAGAATCGAAAGAGATTGATGAGCTTTTGAAGCGTGGCGCCTATGATGTATTTCGTGATGACGACACTGCGGGTGAACAGTTTTGTGAGCTGGACATCGATCAGATCTTGCAACGCTCATCACAGATTGTACAGTACACAGAGCAGGCCCAATCAAGCTTCTCGAAGGCCAGTTTTGTGTCAGCTACAACTTCGAATGATGTTGATCTCGATGATCCGGACTTTTGGAATAAGGCCGTGGGCTTGACGGAACCTGAGCCCGTTGAAACCGAGGATTTGTTACCGCAGCAGCGAAAGCGAACTCGTGTGGCTCGTTTTGGCGATGGTGGGAATTTGTCGGACGACAGCATCTCGGATGATGAATACGAACAAGAGAAGCGGGAGAAAGAAAAAGAAGATCGAGAGCGAGTGGAGGAAAAAGTTGCTCCTCGCGAGTGGACGCAAAATGGTCGCGATCGACTACAGCGTGCGTTAATGCATTACGGATTTGGTCGGTGGGAGGTTATCCGAAGTCAAAGTGGAGGTAGTCGCTCCGTAAAGGAGGTGGAGCGCTTCGCTCGTGGCTTTATTTATGTGTCGGCTTTGGCATGTGACCAGCGGAAAGATGATTCCACTTTTGTCACGGCGTCCATTCACGCTGCGTCACTGGCTCAGAAAGAGAATTTGATTGACGAAGAAGAATTGTCAAGTGTACTGAAAGAAGAAGATTTTGTTCTCAAATCGAAACAAGGTGGCGGTCGTCGAGTAATTGTCCGACTCGATATGCTTCAACGCCTTCAACACCTGATATCGATAGCTTGCGATATCTGTGATGATTTGTACAAGAACGACAAAGAATTTACCAAACCACGACCTAGTCCTTCTGCTTGTATCGATGACCGTGCTGTTTACTACGGAGTGGAAAAGCTTATTCCTCATATTGAGTTGGTTGATGTGGGAGACAGACCAGCATGGACGCAGATAACACCGTGGTGGAACGAAGACGCTGATCGAAATCTTCTCATGGGGGTCTTTCTTCATGGATACGGTCGATGTGCCCAGATCTTAGCAGACCCTCGACTGTACTTTGCACGATTAGAGAAAGCAGCTCAAGCAGCAGCAAGCAATGGCGGCGATTTGAACTTAACAAATGTAGAGAAAACATTTTCTGCCGACGAAGACGGCAATGTGGACATGAGTGACTCTGAAAGTGCTTCTAGCTGTCTGACTGACAATAATGGTTCTGTTCAAATTAAGACGGAATCCGGCACAACAGCTGCAAATGATGTGACGACAGCAGCGAATTCATTCCGACAGCCTGAAGTGCAGCACATGAATCGCTTACTGGGTTGGCTATTATCTGCAGAGGAACAGAAGCGACGACATGAAAAGGAAAAGTTCAGAAAAGAGCATGTCGCTCTAGAGCAACGACGTCATATTGCTCAGGAAATGCATACACGTACGTTGATATTGCGTCGCTTGGAACTCAAAGCTATGCAACTTGCTCAAGTGGATATTCTTCGACACATGGCTGTATTAAACAATGCTCGTCAACTTCCTGATGCCAGTGCGGCCCCAATTCTAACTCATCGCAGAAAAGCAACTGACTGGACGAAAGAAGAACGTCGATCCTTTGCATATATGATGGCACTTCACGGCGCGCCACGAATCTTGGCCAAGCGAGCGGTTATTGCGATGGATGGACGTGCTACACCATCAATGTCACCTTTTGTGACTGAGCATGCTCGAGACTTTATGTGGGAGACGGATAGTATTTCCTGGCGCAATATTGTCGAATGGGGCAATTTAAACAAGACTGCGGTAATGGCTCGCAACTTTTACGAGACGAAATTTGCTCCGAAGTGTCGGGAAGTTGCTCGAATGCGTGCGGATCCTTTAGGTTCAGATCAACGTGCAATGGCATTAGGTGATCTCATTGGTATTGAGTTTGTAGACGCATTTGAAGGTGTTTTAGCTCATGGACTTAAAGCACGTAATACTGCGTGGGTGACGATGCGACGGACTCAATTATTAGAAGATGTTCTCGACATTTTGTCCAGCAAACGTGATGCACTTGAAGCGTATATGAAATCTGGACATCCAAGTCTAGTAGCGGATATGCCTGTATGGTGGTGTCCTTGGATTCACGACTTGGGTGTATTCTATGGCATAGCGCGTTACGGAGTATACGGTTGGGAACGAATTCTTCGAGATCGTCAGTTGCCGTTCCACCATCAAGCCCGAGAGCACCACATTCGTACTGTATTCTTAGAGGGTACGTCGACTTTTCATCCGCTGTATCGTCATCATTTTCAAACAACAAAAGACACGAACAGTTGGTTTCTTGGTGTCATGACTGAATTTCCGTCGCTATCGATCCTCGAGCACAAAGTGGAAATGATATGTGCTGCTATATTGGAGAAATTTGGTTGCTCGAGTGAACGGTATATCGAACCAAATGATCGACGGGAGTTTAGCTTATCACCACGTGGAAATTGTTTCGAAAAAATGATACTTTCTCGTTTAATGCGAGAAGAAGAATTGATGCGTCATTTGGACTTGATTCCAGGTAGTGATTTTCTAGAGGAAGAACATGGTGATTTGAAAGCAAGAAATGCGTCGATAGTCGAGTCACAAGGTCGTCGTGACGGGAATTTGCAAGAAGCGGAAGGTTTGAAAGCGATTGGATTGAATGGTGCGACGGGACTCGTGGACGACGTGCAGCAACAAGGAGGAATTACTCTTGACGTGTTAAATGGGTAAGGAATCAAAATGGGTATCTTGCTATTGACAGAATAATTGGCAAAAAGGTAGTTTTTGTCTTTTTATTAATTGGTTTTTGAGTGCACAAAAGCTCCTTGTTTTGGCCTATTGATGATATTGATTTCCGAGTTTTTTCGTGAACGTCGGCGTTGAGCCTTGGCAAGCCGTAGAGCTCGACGCACCTTTTTTCGGATATAGTACCAAGCCACAAGGACAAGCACACCAAGTACTGATACAATGGCCACAGCACTGACAGTATAACGACGCCATATGGATGGCACATAAATTTGCAAGTGACAACTCTGAAAGTTGCCATTTTCGTCTTCAACACCTTGAAATCCATCGACACAATCTCGTGTGCCATACACATAACCTGGTGGAATCGATCGATGAAATTGATCTTGCCATGGTTTATCACAAAGTTCACCTGTAGACTCACAAATTGTCTTGTCGTACCGTTTGCGACATAAACACGTGCATTTCATTGGAAGAGTGCAATTACCTTGGCCAACTAAAGCTCCATTGAAAAGTTCTTGTCCCCATCGTCCACCTTTTGTACCACAAGGATCTGTACGAAAAGTGTCTAGTTTGCTTTCGTCGACTGTAAAAAGTGTTGAGCGAATTGCCATGACGGTGGTTATGGGTAACTCACAAATTGGAGTAGAACAATCATAACCTGTCCATCCTTTGGCACATAAACATACATCAGGTGATATACATAGACCTCCATTTTTGCAACGATAACATCCATCACCACTTTTAGCAATATTTTTTGCTTTGATGGTTACACCGGTATCTTCTTGACTCAAATTGAGCGCTTTGGCCACAAGAGATGCATTGCAAAGTGGGTCAAAAATACCTTGAATACAAATGGGTACAGCACAATCCAATCCAAAATACCCAGTCTCTCCTCTTGGACACGTTGGATACTTTTTGTATAGCACTGATGGAATTGTGACACATCGACATTGATCTTTACTAACACAAACTCCACCATTGCGACATCCATATGAGACATCGACGAAATTCTCGGCCGTTTGAAAGCGACACAATGGCGTGTTACAATCAATACCAGTCCAACCATCTCCACATGCACATGTATCAGGAGCTACACAAGCCCCTGAGTTATAACATTCATAAATGCCTTCACCAGGTAACGTAGTGCCATACTTCCACGTCACATCATTTATTTTGGTCACATTGACGTAATTAGTACGTATAATACGAGTTGTATTATTCGTATTTTCAAAGTTACCTTGATACCAAATGGCATTGCCACAAAGAAATGTATCAGACACTCGTGCAACATTCAAATCATCACGAAAATTGAGTAAATTTTCAATTTGTTGAAAAGTTGTTAGCGCCGAGTTGCGTTGAGGATTTAATTCGGGACTGCCGATAGAACAGCCACTTTGAAACGAGTGACCATCATTAGCTACAAGTTCGACATCATATTGAGGACAACGATAGGTATCGCATGTACGAGCTGTAGTGGTACTATCATAATTCCCACGAAGTGCACGAAAGTTACTCGAAGAGCGAGTTGCAACATTTAAGACAAAACTTTTAGCTTGGACACAAATAGGGGTATTACAATCGTACCCAGTATACCCTGTTACTTGTGCTTTTCCATTCGGAAGTTGAAAAATCGGTTTTTTACCATATTCACGACCATCTTGCCAAGCAGAATCCCAAGTAACACACTGACATTGATCAGGTGCAATACACGTTCCATTATTTCGACATTCTTGAGCACATAAAGCAATTGTACAATTAGATCCTGACCATCCTAATGCACAAGTACAAATATTGGGTAATGTACAATTTCCACCATTTTCACATCTTTGAGTACATATTGGTATGCTACAATCAATACCTGACCATCCAATAGCACATTCACAAATGTTTGGTCCTACACATGTCCCATTATTAAAACATCCATGTACAACATGATCAATACAATCTCCATAGACTGAAGTATTCCAATAGCCTTGACGAACAACTTTCTCAACTGTATATACAACTTGTGGACGATATGATGCATCTGTGTCAAGTACAAACTCATTAGATGTCCCAGATAATAAATCAATAATTTGAGCTTTTGTTGAACAAATGCGTTTGAATTCAACAAGACAAACACCTTTTTGCCATTCTCGATTAGAAATTACACTCCAACTACCTCGTCGTTTCCATCCTTCTCGTGTATTGTCTAATATTGGTTTTGATAGAATATATAAAGGTGGCCACATCATATCAATCCATTCGGTATGATATTTACCATCAAGTGATAACTGACGATCCATATAACGTGAATAATAATTTGGATGATCGAAATAATAAGCTGGAGATCCATCCAATGTTGCTGGTTTTTCCCATTTTGTAATACTACGAATTGAACATGCATAACCTCCTTGTGATGGTTTATATCGTACACCTCCTTGAGTGACAATTGTAATATTGACAGAAGTAAATGCAATATTTTCAATGGTTACATTATATTTGGGATTCGATTCCGGTTGTCGTTCATGAATAGCTGTTGGAGGTTCTGCAGCTAAGAATGACTTTTGATCATGTGAATAGAAACCTTGAGAACATACTGGAGTACGGCAATCAAAACCTGCCCAACCTAAAGCACAAACACATACATCTGGTGATATACAACTTCCATTATGAGCACAGATATATCTTCCTTGAGCAATTTGTCGACGTTCGACGAGAGCAATTTGTCGATCACTTAATTGTCGATATGGAGGAAGAAATCCAAGATCAAATTCAGAAATCCCTCGCCATGATGCATTTGTATTCCATCCATAAGGTTGAATTGGTGCAAATCGATAGATTGAACTAGTTTCATTGAGTTCAGATAGATATTGAAAGTGTGTAAGTGCTGTAACGTCAAGTTCAAGAAGCAAACAATGTTTGTATCTTTTTATTGAGTTCATTCTATCAACGAGAGGACTAGATGAAGTGTATAATCGATGAAGACAATCGAATTCATTCGTTTCAAAACACCAACGAGGAAAATCACAAGGTACATAACTTTCATGATATTTATTCAAATCAGATTGAAAATCTCCTTGGGCACAGATAGGAAAGCTACAATCAAATCCACTCCATCCGGCAGCACATAAGCAAGTATCAGGAGCTACACAACTTCCACCATTGTTACATTGTTGGGTACACACGGGTACTCGACAATCATTTCCTGTCCATGCATTTGAACAAGTACAAGTATCCGGACTGGTACAATTTCCATGATTCCCACAAGTCTGAATACATACTGGCGTGGTACAATTTACATCAAACCATCCAACAGCACAGGTACAAGTATCAGGAGCAGTACAAATTCCATTAGGGGTACAAGTTTGGACACAAGTAGGTGTGGTACAACTTGGCAAGTCTTTATATCCAGGTATACAGTCACAAGTATCTGGACCCACACACACTTGTCGAGCTTCACAATTTGTACGACAAATTGGTATCGTACAATCATCTCCTGTCCATCCAATAGTACAAGTACATTCATCAGGAGCAGAACAAACGCCACCATTCTCACAAACTTTCGCACACGTTGCACTAAGTGTACGAATTCGATTGTTTCCAGTGTCTGCAATGTATAGAAAGTTTGTTCTTGATAGTGATCGAGTCTTTCCAAGATCAAGTCCTGCAATATCTCGAAAATGTGCTGCTAATGGAGGTTGTGTATCTAAATATCCACAACTTTCTTCTTGTGATCCTAATGGTGCATATGGAGCTCCAGCAATTGATTGTACTTGGACTTTCGATTGTAAATATGGTTGAATACGAAAGACTCGAGCTCGTTCATTTTCATCTATTGGGAAATCAAGTGAAGTCACACCATTTGCAATTGATCCAGATAAAGAACTTGTGAATTGACTTCCACGTTCTAATGTAAGTGTTACGAGACCTCCTTCTGTTGCTATGATAGCACCACTATGAATTGCAGCAAAACATATCGATGAAGCATCACTATAGACACCAGATCCATATACTTTGTACACATTGTTAACAATATCACAAGTAGCTGGACAATATATTTTGATTGTTGTACCAAAACTTTCGTCTTCGATTCGATTTGTTTCGTTTAATGGGAAGGCAAGATTTCCTTGTACGAGTTTCTCATCATGTAATGTACCTATACAATCTTTTAAAGTGCGGCCAGAAATGGCTGTACCTCGAATCGAATCTCCTTCCTTTCGTTCGAGATAATTATGAAAAATATTGTTATCTGTTGGTGAGATTCGAAGAAAAAAGTTATCAACAGGTTGTTCATATGATGCACAACCACTAGGATATAACACTTGAGTCAATCGAGTTGAACATGAAACATTTCGTGCTACAAGTGAAGCAGGAGATATTTGACGTATCGAACAATCCATAAAACTCGCAACATATACACGTCCATCATCTGCATATGCGACACCAGTTGGTGCATTAAAAGTTGCTTCATTCCCTTCACCATCAAGATGTCCAGGTACATTTGAACCAGCTAGAGTTACAACACGATGACTTGATGTAATTCCTTCAATATCAGAAACTACATTGCTATCATATGTTACACGACGAAGACGATAATTCTCACTGACTAGTAATGTATGCTGAGGACCGATAGCAATTCCACGTGGACTTTGAAATCGAGCAAATGTTAAGTTGCCATCTCGAAAACCACGTTCACCACGTAGACATGGAGATAAACAGCCTTGAATTTCCGCATCTTTTGATGGAAGTATTCCACCAGCTAATGTATGTGTTGTACCATTTGGATCAAGTTGTCGAATTAAGTGATTTCCTGTATCTGTAACAAACACAAGACCATTTGAATCAACTGTAATACCCATTGGAGAATCAAAACGTGCATCGTATCGATTGCCATCAGCTAAACCAGCTTGAGGACGCGCTTGTTCTTGCGATAATCGTTCAGTCTCGACTCCAGCTCCACATAATCCAGAGAAACAAGTCACATAACCATTTTTTATCTCTCGAATGCGATGATTTCCCGTGTCAGCTACGAAAATACTGATACCAGAACTTGATTCAAACACTGCAAGATCTGATGGATATGAAAATTGTGCTTTCGACTGTGCAGCACCATCTTGAAAACCTTGTACACCATCACCTGCAAGTGTTGATACTGTTTTTGTAATTGTATCAATGACTCGAATGCGATGATTTGCTGTATCTGCTACGTAAACAGTTCCAACAGAATCGACTGCTATGCCTCTTGGATGATTAAATTGTGCTTGATCAACTGGTCCATCTCGAAATCCTGCATTTCCATCACCAGCTAAAGTTTGAACTTCTCCTTGTGATCGTCCAAATGATGTGGAATAGCTCCAGATATCTGATGCTTCGGCATCACTTTTGTTTCTGTTTGGATGGACACCTTTATACATTAAATCTCCAGATTGTGTACCCCAACATCTGATGTCACAATGTGAAAAGTTTGTTGTATATGGTGATAAGCAAGAACCACCTGACAAGAAGACACAAAGATGTGTCGCACTTTGATAATCGTATCGATATTTTCCTTTTACAGCCCATGGAACGTCTGATATAGTTGGAATGTTTTTAGGTAAACTTGACCATGGAACACCTTGAAATTGAAATGCACAAGTATCTTGATTCGTACAATTAAAGTTATTGCAAATATGACACTTGCTTTGCACTCCAAATACGGAACAATGATGTCGAATATCTTGATCATTTGAATTCACACGTCCATTCCATTCAAGTGTCTGTACGTTCGTCTTTTGATATGCAAATGGCCATTGTGGATTCTTTACACTCTTACACCATGACTGTGTTGTCCATGTACGACGTAAAATAGCTGCATAAGTTGAGATTAGATAAAGATATATGAGCCAAATGATCATCCTTGTCAATACGTCCGTTCAAGATCCATTGCAAAGTTATGTAGTGTACACTAAACTTTAAAGTTATGTAGTGTACACTAATATTCGTTCCAGAATGACTGGTTAGAGATTAGAAATATTTCAAAATGAGTGCAAGTAAAGACGACGTGAAACGCCGACAAGTGATTGTGATCCTGGAGCAGGCAGCTTTAGAGACTGTGAAGACTTCAAAAGGTTATCAATTATTAAATTGTGATGATCATAAAGGAATACATCGAAAACTGGAGCGTGAGGCGAGTGAATCACGTCCTGATATTTTACATCAAGAACTTATGGCATTACTTGATTCACCACTTAATAAAACTGGATATCTTAAGGTATGTGTAAGATATGGTTGATTGGAGTTAAGCTTATCTTCTTCTTGTTTTGTATAGATATATATAAGGAGTACGAAAGGAATCTTGATTGAAGTAAGTTCGCAAATGCGTGTACCACGTACATATAAACGTTTTGCTGGTCTTATGGGTACGTGTCATGTCTTTCCTTGTTTAAATGTAATGATTGATGAGTAAAATATCGTCGTTGCAGTTCAATTACTTCATACACTAAAGATTCGATCGTCGGATGGAAATCATACGTTGCTTAGTGTGATTAAAAACCCAGTGACGAAATATCTACCTGCGAATTCCAAAAAGTATGCACTCTCTCGTACTGGAACACTTGTAAATCCATGGGAATGGGTGGAAACGTTGCCTAAAGATGAACCAGTGGTATTTATTATTGGAGCTATGGCTCATGGTCATATTTCAAAGGAGAACACGAATTATGTACGTATGTTGTTTTTGAAAGAATGTGATTCAATTGATACTTAAAAGTAACGTTGTTTGATATTGCAGCTGGACGAGACGATCTCGATTTCGGAGTACCCTATGAGTGGTGCTCAAGCCATTTGTCGTTTACTCAACAGCTTTGAGCGTCACTGGGGTATCTTGTAACTTTTATCTGACGTGATCTTTATTCGATTATGTTCAAGATCATGTACGAGGTAAAAACGGGGAGCCAGGAAGAGCTTTGGCTTCCTGCAACATTTGCTCCTCGGGTGTAAGTGGCTGTCCACCGTTCAATTGTTGTAAACGCTGATCATAGACTGCTTTTCGAATAGCACCTTGAGTTACTTCATCGTAATCTTGAATATTCCGTTGAGAATCTACTTGACTGGTATCAATTTCTGGATCACCTTTTATCGCACTAGCCCACCATGTCGGTTTGATCTTTTCAAGTGAAATATTAAGCATGTGATTGCTTTCTACTGACCAGATACTCTCATCAACGCGTATCTTTTCAACAAATTCTCCATTTAGTAATGATGTTCTTGGATCAGACTTGAGTGTCACTTGAATCTTTGTCGATTCAATGCGACAGTCCAAATCCTTTGCTTTTGTACCTTGCGGTAATTCCATGTGAATCTAATACGATCATCTAATCAGCTAAAACGCTAAGTGTTAAGTACAAACAGTCAGAGAATCTCACCGTCACATCCTCTAATGTCTGTGTCCAGACGTAATTCTTTGATCGACCTCCATTACCCACTGGAACTGCATTATCAAATTTAGTTTCAAATCAATCAAAAGTAGACATAATTTTACGACTCTACCTTGCTTTCCATCTTCTGTTAATTGTGGTTGGATCTCCTCATTCACAGCAATATGACTACACTTTGATGTACTATCATTCTTCTTTGATGATACATTGTCTTGAACACGAGTTCGAGCTTTATCTGGTAGTCTTTTCATCGGATATTTTTGAAATGCCGAAAGCACCTTCTGTTGTGCTTGACCAGGCAAGAATCCCATTCTGTGCGAACTTGGGTCATTTGAAACGACATAAAAATCAGTCTTACGATGTAAGAAACCAAAGAATGTATCCAGAAGTGGTTCCACGCCGCCATGTTGTTGTGCTATCTGCGCCAAGAGCGTATCGAATCGATCGGTCATTTTTCTTAAAATTATAGATATCTTTATATAATTGCTTGTCACAATTGTCATATAAATCTCAGACTAAAACGTAATGTGGTCGGCGTTCCAACATGCCAAGCACGCAACGTGCGGCTTTATCCATCGGCACAAGAAGCTTCTTATTGCTACAACTATTGGTACAGCATGTGCTGGTACTGCTTTTTATGCTTATAAACGTATTCAAAGCGAGGCTGAGCGCTTTAATCAACAGATTCAAATGCAAATGGCGGAGCATCAACGACTGCAATTGGCGTTAAATTCTACGGTAGATGAAAGTCGTGCAATGGTGAAGCGGTTCTTGCCACGACTAAAGTCACGACTATATCAATTATTAGATCTCGAGAGTGTTGTACAGGAGCTCAAGATGTTGGATAAAACACAGAAGAAAAGACGCAATGCGCTTTGGGAGGACGCGAAGCTGTTGGCATTTACGCGTTACATGACGTCACTTATAGCGTTTGGATTATGGCATATGCTTGTATTTGCACAAGTTTCAATTATTGGTAAACGAATGTTTGAAAAGAACTTGAAGATGGAAGTTTCTGAGAGACAGAAACAGAGAGAAGAAGCTGAAGAGCAAGCTCATCATGCTTTTCTGACCTCTGGACTCGAGTATTTCCTAGATGAAGCGCTAGAAAGAATCAAAAATCATGTTGAAACGATTGTGAAGGAAAACAAAGAATTACAAGCGTGGAAAGTCAGTCAAAAGGCTGCAGTTACAACGAATGAGCTGAATGAAGTACTTCAGACGTTGTTTCTGGATATATTGCCATCGACTGTCGCCGTAGCTGCAGCTGAAAAGCACGAAGACTCGGCTGAATTACGCAAATGGCGAGGGTTTTTAGTGTATCCAGAGAAACTACAAGGTCAGGATGAAAATTTAATTAGTCTTTTGAACGACTTGTGGGACCTATTGGAGAGCAATCTCTTCTTGCCTGCATTACAGCACAGCTTAGGCTTCTTATGCGGAAATGCATTTCAAGACCTTGATGATGTTGTTTATGGCCCGAGAAACTCAGAGCCTCAAGACGTTGAAAATCATGATGCGAAGCCAGAGAAACCGGCACCTCCACTTGCAAAGCTTATCCCGTGTCTTCAAGCTGAAATGAATAAACTTTTGCTGTCTTCAGGACCAGATAGTTACGCTGCAAAGTACTCGCAAGAGGTCGGTGAGATTGAGACATTTCGAAGCTTTTACGAAGCAATCTTTTTCGAACAAAGCGCTAAACATCAGTACATGGGATCTACTCTCATTTAATCGGAAATGGTTTGATACCGTTATCAATACAAGTTCCTCACAAGTACAAAATACAATGCACTTACAACTCTTTGGATAACTCCGTTTCAGAACTTTGATTTTTAAAATGGCTTGACAAACGAGATGTGAAAGAATCTCATCATCTAATATCGAATATCTCACTCATTCCCTTTATTGTACCAGTCAACAACTTGGTGAGCACCATTTGCGAGCTCTTGTGTCAACTGTCTCAATTTGTAGTCGACGCTTTCGTAAAAGTAGATGGACGCTTTATCAGCCCAAGACACATCAATCTTTTGTTCAATCGGTGGCTGGACGTACTCAACACAATAATTTCCAGCACGCGAACACTTCTCATGACCATGACGCTCACAAATCTTCCGAAGCGTCATGACACATCGCAACTTAGGCATAGCTTTTAAAAGCTGCATAACCTTCAGCATGAGTTGTGGGCCAAACATGACATTGTTCACGAAAACCACAGTCGCGTCCATCAAACGAGCTTCTTCTGGAGGCACAAAGATATCACCTTGATAAATCTCGACTTGTTTGTTTTGCAAGATGGGAAAGTCTCGATCTTTCAAACGAGTTAACGCCTTGTGTCCTCCTAAAACACGATTCTGCATTAGTTCAATGCCAATCGTTCGTTTACACGGAGTTTGGAGCGCAGCTTGCACAAGAATCTTTCCCGTGCCACAACCAAGATCGAAGAACACATCCTTAACGTCAAGATTTAGTAAAGGGAGGATTGTAGAAGCTACTGACTCAACTGACACTTCACCGTACGTCATCAACCGTCGAAAGTCTTCAAGACTCAGCTCTCGAACTTCCTGAGATCGTTCGCACGCTTTCGTCTCAGTAAGAACCGTTTCTTTCGTTATGCTGTATATGTCTCGATCATCTTTCTCTTGTTCTTGATAAAGCTCGGCAATAAGCTTTGAAACAAATTTTGTCTGGATCTCAAATGAGTAAAAAGGTTCACCAGAGCGACGCGCCTTACGACTTTGTCGTTTTGACGGCATCTTTTTCTTCTCTTGTACACACGACAATTTACACTCATACGTTTTTATGTCGCTACATTTCGTTGTCAGTGCACGTTTCCTTCCTTTATTCACCTTTTCTTCCTTTAAGCATGTAGATGCAGTCATCGCCATCGTAGGGCAAACACCACGACACGTGTCCAAATTTTGAGTTCGCTGTCTGCGAGATTTACGACTGGATATTAATCTTTGCGGCATGTTGATGGCATTGACTGTACGTTGTGTGCGTTTACTGTATCGTTCATCAGATATAAGCGTTGGTGTTTCCTTCCTTTCAATCACACACTCCATCTTGTTATAATGTAGCTGCTGTAGTATGTCCGTAGTCTCTTCATTTAAAGAGCTTAACGTCACAGGAGATGTATGATTTGACTCCTTTTGTTCCTTCGATTCGATCTCAATAAACTCACTCGTCTCAGTTGTTGGTACGTCGTCATTACAAGTCATTTCTTTTTTATATCCATCTTCAGACTCCTGTGATGTTTCTTCATCCATTGATGGAACTTCAGTCACATTGTAGTCTGATAGATTGTCACAAGTGGATGGTTGATGATATATATGCGGATGTAGTAGCATGAGATGCTCAGTAAAATGAGGCCCTCGACATTCATTTGGCTGTTGTCTTTGAGCCATCTAAGCTTTAGTTTCAAAATAATGAAATTTCTACCAATTCCCTGTCATAATTGATATTACTTTGCATAACCTTTTTTGCATTTAAGCTTACTAGGAAAGTAACCAAACGTCTTCAACTGAGATTGAATCTACAGCGCGCTAGTTGTTACGTACACGTGGCTGCCATTGGTACGTACCATCGTGGTAGTGAAAGCCAACTCTGTTAATCAACTCGTCGCTTTCTGTAGGACCACGCGAGCCAAACGCATACGGCAATGGCTTCACTCTTTGATCCTCAATCTCCTTCAACAGCGGTGTGAATATCTTCCAAGCGGCGCGTAGCTCGTCATCACGTACAAAAGCAGCTTGTTTGCCACGTAGCACATCCAGCATTAAACGAGTATAGGCGTCGGGTAATTCAGTGCCTTCGTAACGCTCAGAGTAGGACAGATCTAGTTCACTCGAGATGGCTTGGGTTTGCAAACCGGGACTTTTGACATTAATCTTGAGATACACGGCTTCTTCTGGCTGTAGACGAAGTACCAGCTCCTGGACTGGGATCTGAATACCTGGAAACATGTGCTCGACTCCAGGAGGCCGGCAAAACTGCACACGGATCTCAACCTTGCGCTCGTTCAGAGCTTTGCCAGCTTTCATGATGAATGGTACGCCAGCCCATCGCTGGTTGTTTACGTACATGATGGCAGTGGCAAACGTAGGAGTTACTGAGTCCTTAGGAACGGTAGGGTCTTCAAGGTAACCCGGTTCATTGCGTTCCTTGTCACCTTGATATTGACCCAAAACCGTGTTTTCGAGCTTAATGGGTTCAATACAATTAAGCACTTTAACTTTCTCGTCGCGAATATAATTCGAATAATTTTCGCCAGCAGCAAGCACGGGTGGCTCAATAGCTATAAGCGTAAGCACTTGCAAGAGATGATTCTGCATCACATCGCGAATAATTCCAAAAGAATCAAAATAGCCGCCACGACCTTGTGTCCCAATGACCTCTTTAAACGTGATGCTCACGCTTGAAATATAATTGCGATTCCAAACAGGCTCAAATATCGCATTTCCAAAGCGTAGTACGAGTAAATTCTGCACCATTTCCTTGCCAAGATAATGGTCGATACGATAGATTTCATCTTCATTGTAAAGTGCACCCATATCCTTGGAAAGCTCATCAAATGAATCAAGGTCGCGGCCAAAAGGCTTTTCAATAATAAGTCGATTCCAACCACGTGTAGTTAGTCCCGCCTTTTTGATACTTGTGCCAATCGGTACAAAAACTGTGGGGGGAATGGCAAAGTAAAAGAGACGGTTGGCCATGGCTGAGCCATGAGCTTCTTCCATCGCTTCCATCTCCTTACTGACCGTACCTACATCGTCAGCCGAGTCATAATTACCGCTACGATAGATGCATTTATTAAGGAAAGCATCTTTACGAGCTTCAGTCTCGGGTGTCTTTGGCTTAATATACGGTGCAATCTGCGCACGAAAGTCCTCATCACTCTTGCTACTACGAGCGTAACCGACAATAACCACATGTTCAGGTAAGTATCCCATGATGTAAAGCGCAAAGAGCGACGGATAGGTTTTCTTTTTCGCCAAGTCGCCCGATGCACCGATGACAAAGACAGTGAGTGCTGAATCCCGAAACTCGCAGGAATTGAACTCATCTACGTTAGGAAGAGAGTTCTCACTGTTACTTTTAGAGAGACTCATTCCTGTCGTTATCTTTGTGAAGAATTTTCAAGTGTGTTCTTTGAGCCAAATTTGCTTTTAAGGTATGAAATGATTGTGAGATTCGTTATGCCATAAACATAGGACTGTCTATATCTTTATCACGCATATAGGGTTACTATTTGATACTTCAAGCTGTCTTATTTTCATCAATCCCTGCTAAAATGCATTAGCTACATTTTATCTGTATTTACAGTAAGATCGAAAGTCATATATTTTTCTTTACTTTCATTTTCGCATCAATGTCATCCCAAGCTTTTCCTCGAACGCTAAAAAGACGAGCCGCACGCTCCGTCAAATTGCCACTATATACACAAACGAAAAGTAAGATTAGCAATTTCAAAGTAGAATGCGTTATTTCACAATTTACCCGCATTTCAATCCACGTCGACTCAGCTCGACTTTCAATCTTTCTAAGCCCAGTGCCTCAAAAGACTCGATTGTCTCAAATTCCATTAGATCGATAGGAGGATGAGTGAAGTTTACCTCTTTCTCAGATATTTTAGTTTCGTTTTTCCCCATAAAGCTCTCTTCGTGTTGATTCTCCGTAGAAACTGTGGCTGAGTGATCCGTTTCGCCGATACCAGCGCAATTACCAGGATCCTTAACAAAACTCGTATCAACTGCTTCATCTGCAAGCCGAACTGGTTCCAGCGCGTCGATGACGGGTTTAAAGTGTGACGCCTGATGTAAGAATGGTTGAGAACCAATATTCACGAGCAAAATCTCTGTCTGCTCGACACTTATTGCCGGATAGAATCCTTGATCACTTGCTAATGGTTTAACATTGCGATAAGCTACACCAAGATCTAAACCATTTCGAGAAAACGAGACTGTGCCTTCATCAAGGTCCAGCAAGCAGCCAATAACATCATTTCTACTCCATACTTCATCTGTAGCGTATGGTTCGTTCTTTCCACCGTTCCATTTCACTTGACGAGCTCCATCATACGCCCAAGACCGATCGTGGTCCCCCACACCATCACCCGTTGCTGAGCTTGCCACAAATGTCGAATCTGCCCAACCTATTTGTACGATACCAGCTGTTACGAGACGTACTTCATAATACCATTTTCCCTTCGTCAAAGCGCAACAATGACGTGATGAAGCTGTAACAAAGTTGCCACGACCACGTAATTCACACAATCCGTGCTTAAATGTTGTCGCCACACTTGCGATCGCGATCTCCTCTTCAACTGATTGCAACCACTTTTCAACAACTGGTAAGGGATTTACCGAGCGTACACGAGCGTACGTCGTTGCATCAGGCGGCAATATACGTGCATCTAGTTGCAGCTGCTCAATTGTCACATCAGCCTTCTTCTTACGCCGTAATCCATTCCGTATTGCATCAAGCACATCATCTGGCAATTCCTGTTCAAAATCAACATACTCTTGTAATTGTTGTTGCTTAACTCTCTGAGCTTCATCTCTCTTCACGCGCTTCAATTCGGTTAATGCTTTACCCCGAAGCTCCTCCTCACCATGAGCAAATGTGCAATCCCGACCACGTGGACACCCCCACCATCGTGGTGCTCCTATTGGAGGACTTCGTCCACCTTCTCTAGCTTTTAACCAGCTCTTACACAAAATCGTATTACGTCGTGTTTTCATGTATGATTTCTTGATACCTTCTGCCCATGACGGCGTCGCCAGGTACCATCCGGGAATACCGCTTGGTGTTTCTTCTTCTATTATTTCTCGATCTTCATCGGCAGCTTTTCGCTTATTACGAGATTCTGCGTCTTGATGCCATTTGTGCATCGCTACTTCTTGGTTCACATGGCGCAAACGGCGACCATGCAGATCTCGACAAGCACCAAAATCAGTTGTAGCTCTAGAGCCTGAAGCTTTTCCCATAATACGAAGCATAGCGCCAAATCCGCCTTTGCCACCACGAAGACCACCGCGTAGTCGAGCACGAATGATAGTTGGAAACGATGGAATTTGGCTCGATAAATTCAATTTGCGGCCATTCACGTAAAGATCGAGAAGAGAAGATGGAACACATTCTTGCTGCTGGATGATGGATGTGATTCTCGATACTGTTGCTGCGCTTGAGGTAAGACGAACGCACAGCGTGCGATTAAAGTGCACGAGATATTGCAGCTCCATTGTAAATCAATGCTTAAATACACATACGCTCTCCATTCACAATAGTGACATTTATCCTAATTATACATGTATATATGTATACAAACTGCTCTGGCGTGTTTAGCAGTAACCAGTTGTAACTTTTTTGGACGTGATCGAGCTGATAGAAATTCTGGAGTTGGCAACTTGAGTGCCATTTGTAGTTTGCAAAGCTTGTAGCATGGTGAGCCTTCAGACGGAAGAAAGATAATAAAGCGAAATTTCTAAACGAGAATTTCATTATACTGCTTTGTGAGCATTACTTAAAGATTTTTCACAAAGGCAGGTATAATCTGCTACGACAACTCATCATTCAGCAATTCCTGAATTCTATCATAGCACAAATGATGATTAGAATCACATTTTATAGATCTGGACTGAAGTAACGAACTTGATTCAATCATACTATCTGACTGAATCTACTACGAGTAGTAAACTATAAACAATGACATTGATGACTTGAGCAATGTAGATGAGCAGTCTCGTGAAAGATATACGCACAAAACAAACATGACATTCCTTTTATAACTCATATGTGAACGATTTCTTGGCAATCATCTCAGCTGTTTTTTTATCAGCGTCAGGATCCAGCACTGCAACATATTGGCTTTTTATTGATAACGGAGTTTGATCCAGTGCCAAATCCTGGCTTCGCTTCTTCGACATTCCAGCACCAAACAAAGGTGTAAGAGGTTCCTGTTCTTGTTGTGACGATTCTACTGGACTCTGCAAAGAGTATTTATGTATGCTTCGCTGTGATGTCTCCTTTGATGCTGAAGCAATCACATGAACCATGTAGTTATTCTTTGGCCATGATTGGTGCTGCTGAGATGTCTGTAGAGATTCTCGAGACTCGTATTGCTGCTGGATTCTCTGTGTTTGCTGTTCAGCTTTTTGCTCGTCATTATCTTGATGAGGCACTCCATCATGAAAAATGAATGAGTTACCATTCTCATCGTACTCACCTTCAGTCAAGTGTTTCATATCCATGACAAAGCGACAAAGATCAGTCACACAGAAGATAATCGAAACTCCAAGTGATGGACCTGTCTTAATAACCATATCGGGATCCCAGATGAGAAAAACAAAATGGTAGATCCACGTAAAGATTTTGCAGCGCAGCATATTCCGTTCAAAGTGCTCTGGTGATGGAAATATTGACGTCGAGATCTTTGGTCCGTATACAAGGATGAAAGCCAACATCATGGGTACCCAGGCCAAAGTATAGAGTGTCTGTAGCTCCTGCTCATCCTGTCTCTCATCAGGACATTGAAAGAACGACGCAACGAGCGATGCTGACAAATAAAACTCTAAGCCACACACTAGCATAGCCTTAAGTGAGTTCTCATACAGCTCACTTAGCTCTTTTAGCGGCTGATCCACTAACTCGCGGACCGCTGGAGCCACCATATAACCGGCTAGTTGTGCTGACTAGTAACGTACTTATACGAGATTCTGAGCCACATGAAAGAGAACACCATATGGAAATTATTCACAGGAATCATAAGATTAAGGATGGAGTGGGGTCCTTTACAGCCGATCTTGTCGCTATTAGTGTCCCAGGAGAGTAAAGATGATAATGGAAAGACTAGCAAGACACTTGATATGATTCTGGCTCAAGCATTAAATGGTGAAGAGCTTACAGCAGCAGTACGCGCTTCATCTCTTGCCCAATTGGACCAAGTGCTCGACCACGAACCGCTCGCTGGTCTGTCGCTAAGCTTTTTGATGTTGCTATCCGCCAAAGCTTCAAAATTAGAACATGCACGTCAAGAAGAGGATATGAATGAGATTCAAACGAAGTTTTTACGACAAATGGCACAACTACTACATAAGATTCCTATGAGTGTGGCTGCTAAAGAGCTTAAGAGACTGAGTGTGCTTTGCGACCAGTATGCACGACAAGCTGTTGGACTTCAGCAGAGTCTAAAAATAATATTTCCACTTCGAAGCTTTCTACAGCGCTTTCATGAGCAGGAAAAGGCGGTATTGACGCCATTGCACGCACAATATCTGTATTTATGTCTCCATTCCAAGTGTTACTTTGCAGCGATAGAAATTTTAGACCAGTACGTTGAATATTTTATACTAAAAATGCAGATGATAGCAATTTTCATGATGTGTTTTGTGGTAACAGAACATTGATTGAGGTCCATTCGCAGTCGCATCTTGTCACATGCGTCGACTTTTTAGGTTACGCGTACTATGGAGGATTGCTCTATCTTGGTGAAAAGCGGTACCAAGATTCACTAGATTTTTTCCAACTTGTTGTCACAGCACCAGCAATATCACTTAGTGCATTTGTTATTGAAGCATACAAGTTAATGGCATTAGTGACGCTCATTGTGAAAGGAGAGAGAGTGAGTTTGCCCAAGTATACACCGTTTGTGGTCGTACGTCACGTAGAGAGTCACTGTGCGGCGTACAATGACCTTGTGAATGCATTTGTGAATGACAAAGAATTTGCTGCGGTAGAGGAAGTTGTAGCAAAGAACATTGAGCTGTTTACACAAGAAAGAAACTTTGGTCTTGTCAAGCAAGTCGTGCACGCGTTCAAACAACGAAAAGTGCTTCAATTGAAACGTACGTATGCTACTATTGAACTCACGCAGATTGCGACAACAGCTGGTATGGTGAATAGCAATGCAGTGGCAGCCGAGAAGATGCTCTTAAGTTTAATTTCCACTGGTCGGATGGACGCTATTATCGATCAACAAAAAGCCATGGTGCGCTTTGTGCTTGAAAAAGAAGACTGTCAGGATAATCACGATGAGTTTCACGGTGAAGTAACATTGAGGCTACAGGAGGAGATGGAAAAGCTTGTGTTGGTCGCATCCCATTTGCGCTACATAGATGTTGAGCTTGTGACGAGCGCAAAATTTCAGTCGCGTTTGCAGAAGGACAAAGACCGGCGCTCAAAAGTTGCTATGCACACCCAGCAGAGCGAAGATCGAACACTTGGTGAAATTGCGAACGGGATGGATACCATGGAGTGAAATGAGAAAAAAAAGCTTTTTAAAACGGTGCTTGTTCGATACACTCTATTAATGACTTATTGCATGACAAGTGCAAGTTGAATCTTGCGTTGACGCACTAATGAAACAGGATTCTTAAGCCGGATTACACGGCACAAGGCAGAGTTCCCAGCATTAAACACACGGTAAATACAGTATGAGGAGCCGTAAATTGCTGCCTGGTCTAATTCGTTCATACTGATTTCAAATACACCCTTCTCCATAGTACGTGTCGACTTGACCTCAATGTATTCTTCTACTTTACTTTTCGATGAAAGCGTGAGATCGTATGGAAGACCGGACTCTTCTTTTTCATTAAGCCATTCAACAGTCGTATTGCTTTCAGCATACTGGCGCTTAAGCTGATTATATACATATTCTTCGCCCCAACGACCAATTGCTTCTCGCTCCTCTTTAGTCATCGTGTTCGACAACGACAGGGACTGCAATCCTGTGTTTGTTGGTGATACTGGAAGCGGTAAATGGTAAGCAGCTCCAGTTGGCTCTGCATTACCGGAATTTGATAGACATAGTGATCTTGGGGTTTGCCTATCATACACTTGCTCAAAGCCGTTGGTAAACGATGTTAAAGGTTGGTATGGGCTCTTAAATTCTCGATCGTTCACTTCGATGTGATGATGTAATTTATTCGAAAAAACTGTCGTGGCAGAAAGCTCACCATCTTCCATGTCATTGAAAGTGCGCTTGTAAGAAGCACACTCATCTGACGACAAGCTGTCGCTCACTTGTTGCACCCAAAGCTTGTCAGCTTCACTGGAAGGTAGTGGAGGCAAACGTTGAGTTTTGATCAGCCAATTCTCTCTGACACCCGCATTCGGCTGAAGTAAACTAAGGTACAAAAAATTCGCGACATTCGTAGCTACATGTGCGCCAAAGAGCCTTTGAGACAACTCCACAAGTACCATAGAGAGCGCACTTGCTTCTTCTTCTCCCGTGATGGATTGCAGGTACAAAACGTTGTTTGGTACATCGAAAAAACAACGAGATAGACTGTCCACACCACGACGGAGACTAAAAGAATTGCCAACACGATAGACGACCTGAAATCCGTCGTGACCGTCCACTAGAATGCACTGAAACCTTAACGCTAACTTTGCGAATGAGTTGTGCGGCAACTTGTCATACAAAGTCCGATGCCAGTGGTACAAACAACGCTGAGCTAAGGCAAAGGCAGTGTGAATTTTCTTGTGAAATGCGTCGCTCGCAGGATGTTGCGTGCTCAGCACACTGACTTCGTACTGCAAATGCGCTTTGAGTGACTTCATCCCACAGCATTCAACTAAGAACGTCCGAACCACGTTAGCGTCGTTACTAATCTCTTCAATTGCCAAGCCATCTAAAAAGTAATTCCATGGGAACAGTCCAAGCACTTGAAGTTGTTCAGCTTGACCCGCCTTTAGCAAGTCCTCCTTTGATAACTCCGTTTGATCGTTAATATACATGCTTGCAGCTGATGTCCACTGTAGCCTTTTATCAATCACTGGAAAAAGCTTTAAATGTTGCACTGTCACGAGAAAATCAGCTTTCTCTTGCTCGTCACTTGATGAAAATATATTTGCCCAAGCTTTGACTAACAGCTGACCCAGCTTCTTGAGTTTTTTCTTGCTCTTCTTTTGTCCTTGCTGAGTACTTGCCAAATGAGCAAAAATCTTGCACCACGTGCTGCCATGGGACTTCAGATGAAGAGACAGTGTGGAAACTTTCGCGAGACGTAATATTGCGTTTAAATCTGTATCCTCTTCAAAACAGTCCGGCTGAATTAACTTGATCTCTTCATTCTTTCGCTTTTTCATATTGTCTGCACTTTTCTCCTTTGTAAGAAATATCACCAACTTCAATAGCTTACGCTCGGTCTTTGTTATTGCTTGAACGGGCTCATCTTTTGAGCTGCAATACACAAACTCACTGCTGCTTTCGCTAATGCTTCGCACTGGCAACCAGGGAATCGACTTGAGTGTTTTCTGTATCTCTTTCATCTCTCTAGTCGATAGTGAATTCTTCTCTACCTTCTTTGAAAGTGCGCACAAAAGCGGTAGCATCTTTTTCTTCCAAACTTTGACATCGCATAGATTCTTGCCGCACATGTTTGATTTCTGCTCGGAGAGCATTTTGCACAGGAAGGAGACGGATGGCTTGCGCTGAACCCCACAAATTTTCGTAAAGAAGTCACGTAGGAATTTTGGATATAGCGTCTCTAGAACAACCAGTTCTCTCTCCTGCAACGATGACGTCCACACAACATAGTTCGTTCCAACAAATTGTGATTCATTACTCTCCGTAGACATTTTGGCAGGAGAAAAAATCATGGCTTTTTCTGTAAATGCTGACAGAATTTCTCTCTTTGTTTCATCAGATCGTTGACTTTTTTCCCACAAGTACGAGTACATTTGAATCATTTGATCAAGATTCAGCAATGACATCGCAGTCGGATTCACCGCAAGAGTCGAGATGACGGAAAGCACATCAGAGACCGTTGCAGTTGATTTCATGCCTAGTACTTGCTTAGCAAACTCGTCACTCTTCCACACCATTGAGCTAAACGTAACCATAGAAGGTGTAAATAAGCGAGTGACTTCGTCTGTTGTCAACCAAAGTTCGTTTGGGCGATGAAAGTGCGCATCAGATCCTTCCACCCAGCGATAATGCTGCCAAAAGGAAAGACCCGTATCATCATTTTCTAAAGACTCAGAGTCAGATTCACTGTCGCCGTATTTTCGATGTTCCCACTGTTTCTCCATGTGCTGAGCTAAAAGCATTGACATGCTACGCTTAACATCGTTGTCTTCTTCGGCTTCAATCCACTTCAGTAACTGTTTTGTTCCAGTTTGTAAACGTGCATCTGACTTCAGATTAACAATATCTAGCAGCATCGGCACATCACAAATTTTTGTTAACAAATACTGCCACTGCTCGTCCAAATCCTTGAATGGTGTTTCAGTGTCAGAGTCAAAATAGTAGCTGTCCGACACGATTGAAATAGCATCCTCAGCTTCGTCACACGTCTTTACTTTTAACTTGATCCATTCAACAAGTTTCGCCATATCTCTTGAAGTAGATGGTAAGATGGCGAACAAATTCAGACTACCGGCTGGAATGAGGCGACCACAAGTCGTTGCGACGACCATGTGAAGTTTCACATTTTCATGCATTGAGCAATTTCTGCATCCCATCAGATGAGAGGCAAGGAATTGTCCGAATTCAAGCACACCTCTAGCTTCCACTTCTTTCTTGTCAGTACATTCAGTAGAATTACAAAGCACTGCCATTGTCGGTAAGATATGATGACGAATCATATCGTGATCTTCCATCACGTGGAGACCAACATCATTCAACAAGAAAGCACGGAGCTTTGAGTTTTTGCTCACAGCTTTCGTAAAATGGTCGTCTAGGATACGAAGGTCATTAAAAAAAGCGTAAAATTGTTTACGAGTGGAGACTTTGTCGTCAGCCTGAAAACTCGATAAAAAAAGCGAGTCGTGAGCATCAGCCAAAGAAACCCACTTGAAATTGCCGTCTGTACGCTCTTTGTGCTGCAATGGAAAACACTTGATCAAACGTAATTCCTGCCGAAGTAAGCCTGAAAGCCGGTCCTTTCGCCATAATTTCGCAAGAACTGTCAATACATCCACCGTCCAGTCGATATCATTCTTTTGTGCTGACAGTGACAGGATTCGCAACATGTGTGAAGCATTAAGCTGTTCGATACGTAGCTGGCTCTTCATGGATCCAGACATAGCTGAAGACACATCAGGATGCAAGAGTCGCTTGCAACACGTTGACACAAGCACGTCTTCGCTTAGCATCTCCAACAACCCATTCTTGATTTCGCTAGCATCATTTCCCATCAGGTGAAAGCAGTCGATCAGCTCTGCTGGCATTTCAAATATAGTCGAAGATGAAGGTGTAGCGGAAGGTAGCCACTTGACTTGACGTAGCAGACGCATGATCTCTTGAACGATACTTCGAAACGGGGCTTGTACTTCATTTTCAAGTGGTAGCAACGACAACATGTGTGAGATTCCAGCAATCAATTCACTTGTTTGCAGCATTGACACATAAGAAAACACAGCATCACGCACAAGTTCTGGAAATTTGGATACCAGCCACTCATTCCACTCACTTCCGTTTGTAATTGCTTCTCGAGAGCTTGGAATCTCAAAGTCTCCTTGCAAAATAAAGCGAAAGCCATAGGATCGTAGCGGTAAATAGCAAAACACCTGTTGAAGTGGGGGTCTATCTTCCAACTTATTGGAGTCTTCTTTGAGAGCTATTGGAATCGCAACAGCAATCTCCGTAAAATGCTTACGGTGGAATATTTGAGGCAGCTCGAGCATTTCCTTGATTACTAACCAGTTCTGCTGTGTGACTTTCGCAATGTTCTCGCTCTTTTTTTCTTGGCAGTACAACTGAACAAGTCTTGAGTTTGAGGAAAGCGTCTTCTCCTTTTTAAGAAAGTGAAGTGAATAATCCTGTGCTAGAACACGAACACGAAGCTCTTGAATACGTCGAAGAAAGAGCAAAACAGACGGTTCAAACGCTAAAAGGGACTGAGAAATATCGTCCATCCTCTGCACTGATGTCTCATTCAATGGCAGCACAAATGTCGTGCCGCGGATCTGCTGCCATTGAGTCGTATCGTCCAGCCAATACGGCAATATGTATCCCATACCATTACCATGCATGGAGCTCTTAGCGTGAAAGCAAATGTGAAATCCATTCGAATGAACTTGTGGGTGGTCTGACACCTTGAACACACTTTTAAAACCAATCCCTTTTTTGCCAATACTCGCCTCTTCATTCTCTGCTGCCTTTGTTGATGCACCAACGTCACAAATCGCTTGAATATTGGCAGAAGAGAAACCCTGTTCGTTGTTGTAAAAGACAATTTTCTTGTCAGCCGTCAGGGTAAATTCGCCACGCGGAGTTACCCCTTCGTCATACTTGTTATCATCAGCATTTTGCAATAGTTCAAGAACAAAGTGCGTACTCTCACTGTACAGCTCGTCGCTGAGCCGCTTAAGTGCTCTTTCTAGACGCTGCTGTTGAATCAGCAGCACAGACGTGGTAGCTTCATCCTGAATCTGTAATCCAACGCCAAACTGCTTTTTGCGGATGTCCTCTACAAACGATTGACAAGAAGTTATATGGGCATCGTTCCATGATTCATCATCCACTTCTTTAGCGGCTGTTTTGGGTGAAAAGCTTATTTCTTCCGTGTTTATAAGACTAGCGACCTTGCTTTTGCCATCAACACTGATATTAGCTGCATCAAATGACGGATCGAACTTCTTTTCGAACGGTTCTTTTCCACAATGAAAAGAGGTGACACAAGTCTCACTTGCATTGCTAGTGTCTGCCATATTGGCACTGCTAGTGTCTGCCATATTGGCACTGCTAGTGCACCACTTATTTGCTTCGTATGTCCACAATGGTGATGAGCTTCGCTTGGATATAAGCATAAGTGTCTTACATTCTGCATCAGTTTTGCAAGCCTTCCATACTTGGTCGACAAATTCGGACCCAGCATCGTGACCAACGGCTCCAAGGAGCAACGACAGTATAAAATCCGCAAAATCATTTGGTGTTTCCATCAAGACTTCCACCAGAAAACGCTTAAGATCATTTTCTTCCAAATTAATGAGGTAGGCACGTAAATGTGCTTGAACGAGCTGTTGTGGAAAATTTGCTTGACCTTTGCTCGTCACGACCATCGACACTAAGTGAAGTGCGACTTGGCTGGCAGTCACATACTTATTCTTTTGCTCTGCCCGACGAAGCAGTAGCTCTAGATCGGACGGCGTTGACGATTCATTAACTCGCACAATTGCTCCGTTTATACAACACACTAATAAAAAATTGTTTGACGGTGCATGATCAAGTAACATCATTTCATGCAAACGAATAAACGAGAGCAATGGCCCACATGGCGAGGCATAACGCTCTTGCCAATTCAAATATAAAGCTACATTCACTAAGAACGGGCAGTTACGCAGCTCCACAAGTGCTTGCTCTATCAACTCACCTGTTGAATTCTTGCAGCTGGAATTGTCATCATAACGGAGGTCCAAGCTGCCAGAATACTTAACAATAGAACTATCGTCAGAACTGGTATCCTCATTCATTAACTTGAGAATCTCTTCAGCACTTGGAAACAAGCTGTCAAGAATATGAGCACCTCCGAGCTCGACTGAAAGGCGACGTGCTATCCACTGTTGTTGCTCTTCACTAGAAAGTGTGCTCAGCGAAGAAGATGAAGCAATGGTAGCACGACAATCGCGAATAAATGGCAGTAATCCTTCCTTTAACTTCTTGTTTGTAGTATTTATCGTTGCTGCGCGATCATTATTCACCTGAATGGACATAAAGAGGTTTGAAAGACACTTGGCAGCGCCGATGTCATCGTTGAGGCCATTATCCATGATCTCGGGAAGTAGCTCAAGCACAGACCGCCGTCCAGCCCAAGAAACGTCTTTTGACTTTGACGTGAATTTATTAATCAGATTCTCTTCAAGAGACGAAAGAACCAAAAGCACATCCTTCGTTGTTTGAGGCTGATCTTTAGGCATATTAGCGTTTAGGAAGCTTGTGATTTCAGCCTTCACGTCTTCAAGTGTTACAATTGCAGATTGGTTAAGCTTTGCATGCCTCGTGGCAAATGGATCCGCGGGCGAGACTGGGAACACTTCACTTGATACTGTCACGCCCTTCTCTCCTTTTGTTACATTGTCACTTTCTACCTCATCTTCCTCATCACTTGATTCGACATGACACTTACAAGTGCACGAACAAGTACACAAACTCTCATTCACACAGCAACAATTGCATTCTTCTTTGTCGCTTTCATCCATTACTTTTTTAAGACTTTCTTCGTCATCAGCAGGTAGTTTGTCATCACTAGAGAGCAGAGCGCACGTTTTAGCAATGATACTGCAAATCACCCACGTCACGACTTTGAGCCTAGAATGATGTCTGCTTTTCTGCGACGAGACTAGAAATCGTGTCAACTGATTGCGAAGCTTCGAGTCCGTTTCAGCAATTGCTTGCGAAGAAATTGGTTTAGAATATTGCTGCGGTGTCTTTGCATTTGCAGCAGCTTTTCGCCGCAAAACGTTATCCAAATACACGTCTACATCAGTGACGCGCTGAAGCAGATCCAATGATAGCGATTGCAAGCTGCTTTTCATATTTCCATTGGTCTGTATGATGCTTCTCTCCGTCTCGGTTCGTGAATTAACTCGTTGCAACAGCTCATTTAATGCTTGCTTTCGATTTTCATCACTAAACTTTTCTTTTGTCAAGCGAAACATTTTCTCTGCAACTTCACGCTGAAATTGCTGTTCCACGGTCTTAAGTTCTTTCATCTCATGATTGGCCACACGACGCAACAAGCCCACATAAGCACCAAATCCATACGGATCAATAAATACGCCCATGGTTTGAGAACTCGGTTGTCGGTAGTGCTGCGCTAAATAGTGCAAAAATTCGTGCAAATCCACGTGTGAAGATGCTCGAAACACATCTTGACCTAGTAGATTTTCAAATTGCCGTAAACACGTCACGACATCTCCAGTTGTGATAGTAAACATGACACTAGGTGAATGATAGAGTTGTTGCACGGCTTCCGTATGCAGAAATGAGTTTCCCAGCTTAAGTTCATGGAAAGACTGCAGTCCTTCATGCTGTAGAAATGCTTGATGACATTCATATAGTGTATTGATGCGTCGACTATGTAAATAACATGTAACAAATGTCCATACGCGTTGATTTACAGTGTGCAATTGCTTTAATGCTGGCAGCTGCAATGCACTGAAACCCATAAGCTCTTCAAACGCATTAACATCTATCCATTCAAATAAGAATCAATACAATCCCATATCAAGAGATAAAACTGCATACAACATACGAAAATGATTGCAGGTGGCGCGCACCACAATATCAAGTGTCAAGGCATTAGGTGGAGCTGATGGACTTGACTGATTGGCTCGAAAAGCTTCAATAAAAGCGACAACGTCTTTCTGGACTTGTATCGAAGCTGACGTTGGTCTTAATTGCTCATTAAGACGCTGATGAGAGTTTTGTTGATGTACAAAAGGTCTATTCTCACCATAATGCTGCTGGAAACGTTGCCAGTTTCCGCGCATGATTATACAAAGAATCTGACTGGCTGTGGTTTAAATTGAATACAAATTTTTGAGTCCATCTGATTCTATGTACAATACACCATTACCTAAGACTATCGCGAATGTGTGCGGTGAAGAATGTGGATGGAGCAGAAATCGCTTGTGTCTGTTGCTATCTTCGAACAGTTGCGATGGCAGCACTTTTGGACTAAGAACATTAAGAATGAGATTCTACTTTTCTTCTCTGTAGCATATTTAGTAGTAATACACATCGTACCTCCACCATGTGCCCAGCACAATCCATACCGTTTCCTTGTTAACTTACACCAAGTCACTCGACAAGAATTCTCTCTTTCAGTCTCACCATCATGATTAGTTGTCGATAGTGAGGCTATGTCACTCAAATGCTGAGCCTCAAAAAAAGGTTTACTTAACCCGCTCCTCTTTCCCTGTGTCTCTTCTTCTGGATTACATAGCGTCTCCATCTCGTAGCGTCCATCGTGCCAATTCATCTCAACCTGGGAGGTACGAGATACGTTTCGGACTCGACTGTAGCTGGTACTCAGATCGTTAAATTGCGTTTCGGACGTCATATATGGTCTCCGATAATTTTGTGCATGGATATTGTAATTAATGGCTCTTCCCTCTTGAGTATCAGCAACGATTTGGCGGGAGGCACCATAAGGTCGTCTCCATTGTTCCTCTACGTCGTTAGAAATGTCAAATCAAGCGCAAGATTCGCAAGAACATGAGTGCTTACAATGTACAACTACCTACCTGTTCTCCACGACATTTCTTGGTGATCTGAAGCACGGCAAATCTTATAGTTTATATCAAAGTGCAGTCAAGAATAAAGACAGTACCACTGGATCACGGCAGTGATAACTCATACAACTTAGAATGTTTCGCGCCCGTCTCAACATGATCAATCAACTAATTTGTCTATCTATTTGCTTATGGAGTCCCGACCGCTCTTGACTTCGAGATACGCCCACTTAATCCATGGCAGCAAAGCTTTTATGTCCTTTGTCTCGACTGTAGCACCACACCAGATACGCAAACCAGGAGGTGCGTCACGGTAAGAACCAATGTCGTATGCCACCTGCTCACGCTCTAATAACGTCTGCATTTGTTTTACTTCATCTTTGGAAAAGCCGTCTATTTGAATACACACAGACGTATTCGAGCGGATTGCCTTGTCAGCTGCAAGAAACTTAAACCATCGCGAATTTTCGACTGCAAAGTCCTCAACAACCTTAAGATTTTGCTGCGAAATCGCTATGAGACCATCTTGGCCGCCAACGCTATCTGTCCAGCGCAGCGCATCGAGGTAGTCTTCTACACACAGCATTGAAGGCGTGTTGATAGTGCTACCTTCAAAAATTTCTTTCAGTAATTTCCCTGTGCTGGCATCGGTCATGCGAAATATTTTGGGGATCGGGCGATTCGTCGGTACAAATGACTCAAGCCGTTCGACAGCCCGGGGGCTTAAAATAATAACACCATGACCGCCTTCACCACCAAGAACCTTCTGCCAGCTGAACGTACAGACGTCGATTTTGTTCCATGGCATTTCCATGGCAAACGCAGCCGAAGTCGCGTCATTGAAGATCAGGCCCTTGCGGTCGTTCGGAATCCAGTCGCCGTTAGGCACTCGCACGCCACTGGTAGTACCATTCCATGTAAACAGTACGTCGTGATCACAGTTTACCTTACTTAAGTCTGGGAGCTGGCCGAATGGGGCGCCAAATTCCCTCACATTGTCGATTTTGAGTTCCCTTGTGACATCTGTAAACCACTGCTTACCAAATGACTCCCAGTAGCACACGTCTACCGGACGTTCGCCAAGCATGGACCACATCGCCATCTCAAAAGCACCAGTATCCGAAGCTGGCACGATACCAAGGTGATAGTCCTCTGGAAGCTTTAAAATACTTTTGGAACGTATAATCGCCTCCTGCAACAAGCCCTTACCCAATTTCGAGCGGTGGCTACGACCCAATACAATGTCAGGGATCGAAGATAAGGAATATCCTGGACGCTTCTTGCAAGGTCCTGAGCCAAAATTTGGCGATGACGGCTTGACGCGCGGCTTTGGGTGGCGCACTATTGACACTTTCGCCACGTCATCTGCATCGTCGCCACTCATGTCATCCGTGATGTTACTACTAGGTTGAAGGAATTGTCCCAAAATGCCTTTAGATACAGCCGTACGCAGCTCCAAAAGGTTTACACGGCGGAGATTTGTCAACATGCTTAAGGCTTCCAATTCCTCCATCACAGCATCTGGTATCGCTTCATCCACGTTAAGTACACCGACAGCAGCCGAACCCAATTGTTCACGTGCCAAGCCGAAGCAACCAATGTTGATCTCGTGTTTGGCCAATACCGACGTAACCTTGTGCAGCACGCCAGGCTCGTCCGTATTGTTAAATAGCAGCATTGATCCACTTGGAATCGCGTCCATGGGAAGGTCATCAAACGACACAAAGCGAAGCTGATTCTTGCCGAATACAGTGCCTGTAATCTTCTTACATGTGCCGTTCTCCTTTTCAAAGATAACTGTTAGTTGATCAGAAAAGCTGCTCCCTGCGGCCTCGTCGTGCTTGTGTTCTACTGTCTGGATACCCATCATGTCAGCAATGTGTTTTGCGTTCGTAAATGTCACTTCCTCTTCCAACATGTGCGAAAGCAATCCTTTTAGCACTCCGTTGACTAGTTGTCCCGAAAGCTCCGACGACGTAACTTTGGAGCCCTCAGATACAACAAGCACACGCTTGAGTCGGTTTTCATCCAAAAGTTGTGCTTGCATGCTGCCAAGCTTTTCGGCCAGTGACAGTAGCGGCATGAATTCTACGCGCTTTCCGAAATCAATATTAGGTGCATTAAGCACACCTCCGAACGACTTGCCAGCCAGCGCGTCATTAACCTTATACGCCAAATCACGCGCGACTTTCTGCTGAGCGTCCGTCGTGAGTGCGCCAATGTGAGGTGTCACAATTACATTTTCGTGACTCACAAGCTTCTTCCAAACATCTGATGCTGGACTTGGCGCTAGAATATCAAAGGCTACTCCAGCAATCTTCTTACTCTCAATAGCTTCTAACAAAGCTTCGTGGTCAATCAGACCAGCACGCGCTCCATTTATCAACTTGACGCCAGATTTACAAAGTGTCAATCGCTGTGCGTTCACCAAATGCTTCGTATTGGCGTTAAGTGGTACATGAAGAGAAATATAGTCACTGCGGGAGAACAGCTCATTTAACGAGACTGGTTCGATACCATATGCTTTAGCACTCGTATCCGATAAAATGGGGTCGTATCCAATAACATTCATACCAAAGGCATTGCAACGCGTAGCAACTTCGCGGCCAATACGACCAAGTCCGACAATACCCAAGGTCTTGCCGTGAATCTCGGACTTGCGGACGGATGGATTAGAAACGCCAAGTCCGAGGCGCGAGACAGCCGTAATTAGACCCACTGTCAGCTCAGCTGCTGATATTGTATTACCAAACGGTGTGTTCATGACCAATACGCCCTGCTTCGTAGCGCTCACCATATCAATGTTGTCCACGCCAGTGCCGGCGCGACCGATGATCTGTAATTTTTGCGCTGCGTCCAGTACATTCCGATCAACTTTGGAGCCAGATCGAACAATCAGAACATCATAATCAGGTATTTGTGCTACCAGGTCGGCGTGCGAGAGTGCAGCGCAATTAGTCGTGACGTCGTGGCCAGCGGCGCGCAAAAGTTCGGGGCACACAGAGTCGATAGGATCACTACACAAGATACGTGCCATAGCAGCTGTCGAACGGTGAAACCTGCGAGTATGTGACAGTTTCGGTGTCGGAACTAAGCGACACAGGCGCGGCGTCAACAAGGTGCGGCGCAGCATCAGGGGTGGATGAATGCAAATCCAAGATTTCTACCAATTGCGGTGGCTCACTAATGCATTAATCAAATGCCTAAAATTCATACTAACAATGTTTTGTGCAAACCTGCATTTTTGAAAAATTACAATATATTTAATAAGAAATTAATTAAAATATTACGGTTGTACGACAAATGTTGTCAACGGGACCGGCGGGAAAAGTAATCTGCCTCGTATTCGTACTCGGCACGCTCGATGCTTCCGCATAGTCTACCGCTACTAAAAATCGTGAGCTATACGTGATTGCACCACACGGCTAAATCTATCGTTCTTTGGACGCGAGCAATCCTAAAGGACATGGGTCGAGTTGCGGGAAGACAATCAAGGAGCAATCGCATTGGCCAATAACGCCGGATTCCATGCGAGGACAGAACATGTGGATATCAAGCACCACTTCATTCGTGAGAACGTGCAAGAAGGACGATTGAAGATCGACTATATATAAGCTTGCAGATATGCTAACGAAAGCACTCGGAGCCAAGATGCTGCAGTTTTAGCGTGAAGCTTCTGCAATCAAGACACGGTCAGCAAACAATCATAACCAACATTCGCGGTGAGTGGGGGTGCTAATATTGCATCGCTGAATGGCCCTATACGGCGGTTATGTGACCGCGGTTTCATACGACGGTTCAAGAATGTCAGGTACGACGATTGAGTAGCACAGCTAAATATATTCACTTTGGATTTTAGGTAGCATAGGTTTAGCGAACTAAGGACCTAAATATATTCACTTTGGATTTAAGGTAGCACAGGTTTAGCGAACTAAGGACCTAAATATATTTACTTAGGCTTTTAGGTAGCACAGGTTTAGCGAACTTAGGACCTAAATATATGTTGAACAAAATAGGTAGCCCGATACGCTACCCCTGCGCAAAAGTGCTGCAAATGTC
>NW_020187213.1:778348-778484 GCF_900000015.1 Plasmopara halstedii
AATTCGTCACATAAATGCCCAGAATCAATTGGAGCTTCTGTCATTTTTGCGTCATTTATTCTAAATTGGTTTAAACGTTCATTAATAAGATTTTCTTGATCACGAAAATAATCTTCTTCGTGTTTAATGATTCTCA
>NW_020187213.1:778494-778637 GCF_900000015.1 Plasmopara halstedii
AAACATTTTGTTCCCTTTAAATATCTTAGAATTCTTTTACCAAGCTGTAAGTCTTGTTCCCTTGGATCATGGGTTCTTCTCGTCTTCTTGTGAACGGCAAATGACAAGTCTGGACGCGTGCAACGCGAAATCCACAACAAACT
>NW_020187213.1:778647-778804 GCF_900000015.1 Plasmopara halstedii
TTGCTTGAGTTTAGATGTCGAACTTTCGCCTTTCAATTGCACTATAGCTGCTTGATTATCGACAAAGAGTAACCAGGTATGGATCCCTTGAATGCCAAGTTCATCCAACATATTGTAAAGTCCATGTAATTCGGTTGTTACGACAGATGCCGCTATG
>NW_020187213.1:778814-779034 GCF_900000015.1 Plasmopara halstedii
GAACCCATACGTCGCAGGGCGACAATCCGAATGAAGTCAACGGCGTGTTTTTTAGTTTGGCAAACTCAAATCGGAGGTGTCGCTCCACACGCACGTCCACTTCCTAGTGGCTCGACTGTAGGTTGCTTAAAGAGCGCTTTGTCATCCGTAGCGCTTTCACCTGGGGCGAGCACTACAGGTATTGTCCGCATTGCGGGTACACGAGAGCCACCTCGTTGAG
>NW_020187213.1:779113-781498 GCF_900000015.1 Plasmopara halstedii
AGGACAAAGCCCGTCGTCATCAGCACTCTGCCGAGCATCTCGCCGAGGTCGCCTACCGCTGTGCAGGAGACCTCGAGAGCCTTGAGCACTTTGTGCACCGACTGCCTCACATTGAGAGTCATTGTGTTCTGATGGAGCGGCTCCTAGTCGTCGAGCAGGCGGATACGTCACTTCGTGCGAAGGTGGAGCGCCTTGCGCAGTTGGAAACAAAATTGTTGCAATCCGTGCTCAGAACCAGTTGCTAGCTCAACTTCCAGGTGGCCGAGCGTCTTTGGGCGCCGCCCCGGGACCAACGCTTCCGCGTTGACTTGCGCCGGATCCCGGTACGGCTTACGCCAGCCCACATAAAAACATCAGGTGGGTGCGCATCCTTCTCTGAAAGTTCAGCGTATACGCAAGGCCTCGCTAGGACACGACCTTAAAACTTCCAATAACCCGTGGACGGACCTTTGTCTTTGAGACAGCACAATCTGCATGTGTAGGAAATTTTAAGGTACTTAATGAAACCGGGTCATCGACCTCAAAGTTTTCCACATTTCTTCTGCTTCTTCCATCTGCATGTCTTGGCTTTCAGTCATGGCATCGCGAACGTGTCGTAAGATACTCGGTCTGGTAGGCAGCAAGTCATCGACTTCCTTACGGACAGTGAGTGGGCTGATATCAGCTAGCCGTTCGGCTATTCCCCCCCTGAGCAATGGGATAGCGGCGTAAGCGGGGCGTGGGGATTAACGAGCCCGTTCACGTCAAACGGCGTGTAGCTGGTAGATGAATGCACTGCATTGCTCAGAGCAGACGCTTCTAGTGGCAGCATGGCGTACCAGCGCTTCGGCGTCCCAGCGCAGATTCTGCGAAGAACATCTTCAACGACACGATTCACGCGCTCATTTTGATCATTGGTTTGCGGACGGTTCGCTGTTAATATAGTCAACTTGGTGCCCAACACAGTAGACCAAAACCTCCCGGTGAAGCGTGGGTCTCTATCAATGATAATTGACTCCGGGAGTCCATGTTGTCGAAAGACACGATCCACAAACAGCGTCGCTGTATCTATACCGTCGATGGTGTTCGGCACTGCCGCAAGATGAGCCATCTTGCTCAAACAGTCCACAGAGACCACGACACCCATGTTGTACGCCGAGTCCTTCGGCATGCCAAACACAAAGTCCATACTCATGAACAGCCAACTCCCGGAGGTGACCGGTAAGCTGACCAGCGGCGCCACCGCATTCGGAGAGGGTTTCACCCTCTGACACGTCTCACATATGTGCTCGTCCATTAAACCCGTCACTGACGACGTCACCGTCGTGATATGAGCAAGCTCATAGTTCGGTCTTCGTGACAGCGCGTCAGCCAAAACATTCTGCTTTCCTGGCGTATCCTACACCTCGAAGTTATATCTGCAAAGAATGAGAGTCACCTGGCCATTCTCTGCGAGAGGTGAGGCGACTGAGTAGCAGTGTAGCAGTGCGTAATGACGCATGATCTGTGTAGATCACAAACGGCTTTGAGCCAAGCAGGTGCACCCTGAACTTGACAGGTGCATACTTCATCGCAAGTAATTCCTCGTCGTAGACTGGGTAGTTCCTCTCTGCAGCCTTAAGCTGGCGAGATTCGAATGCGGTTACCCGATCTCGCCCTCGGCTTTCTGAAACTGGCCAGTCCACAATGGCCTTGACCTTAGCGGATCCGCTCGAAGGCCACGTTTCCCAATGAAGTCCCCTAGAAAGGGGGATTTCTTCCGCGTCAAAGATGCACTTACCGAAAGTAGCATACAGCTTTTTCGTGCGCGTGCACTCGAGCACCGCTCGCAAATGAACGATGTGGTCTTCCACATCTGTCCTCCCGTGCCCCGCACGACTGTGGCAGAATCGTCAAAGTATGTCTGTGCATACGCCCTGTGGGACCCGAACAACTGCGTCACAAGACGATGAAATGTTGCTGGTGTATTTGACAACCCTTGGGGCATCACCAGCAACTCCCATGGCATCCCGCTCGGAATACTCACCGCTATCAGCGGAATATCGCTCGCTCTCATGAGCAATATGTAATAACTAGACAGAGTCGAGTGCGCTATACTTTGTACAGCCAACCATATCGTTCTAGAGAACATCTTTGCTTTTAGAAATCGGCGTCTGTGCCGAAATTATGATAGCGTTTAGCTTATTGTAAGCGTGAACGATACGCCACTAAAAGGCGTCAACGACGCGCACTGCTCCTTAGGCAGGGACCATTGGCGTGTTACGCAGTATTTGGTTCCCGGAACCATCTTACTACCTAGCCCCGTCCCGTATTATTGTTTGGGTGTGTGGTCACATTATGCACATCTCGTGTGTGACGGGGCACACGGCACCTTGCACAGAGGAAGCTTGACTTCCAAGAGTATAC